>NW_026865043.1:0-113134 GCF_026571515.1 Ruditapes philippinarum
CCACCATATGGGGACCATCACCAATATGCAGACCGCCACCAACATGCGGACTGCCACCAACGTGCTGGACAAACGCCATCATGCGGACCACCACCACCATGCGAACCACCACCACACTATGCGGTACAGCCACCATAATGCAGACCACGTCAACATGCGTACTGCCATCACCATGCGGACCACCAACACCATGTGGACCACCAACACCATGCAGATCACCATCGCTACCATGTAGACCACCGCCAACATGCGGACCATTGCCAACATGCCGACTTCCACTACCATAAGCATTTATATATATTTAGATATTCGAGATATACAGGAAATTCTGATGTTACAAGACAGACCGATTAAATTTATAAAAAGGAAAAGTTAAGATTTGTCCAAAAATTTCATTGTTTGCTTTAAGAAAAAGTAAAAAGTCGAGCGTTCCCCCCACCTGGCGTTGGCTCTTGTTTATTCTTTGTGCTATTTTAGTATCAGTTTCAATTATTTCTATTCAGAATCACATTTTGCAAACTTGGTTATCACTTGCTGAAAGTAATTTTGCACTGTTTCATACAATGTATGTAAAGTTGTTTTGATGTTCACTGAATACATTTCATCAAAACAACCTTTTGCCCTTTTCCTCTATGTAGTTAAAGATACAATTTTTCCCATCTCTATTAGAGTGTAAGATAATTAACCTGAAATGTTAACTTTCTGGTCAAGTTGACTAGTATTCCTATGTTATCTTAAATAAATATTGACCGATGGTGTCATCCTGACAAACAGTATACATGTATATCTAAATAATGAGATTATATAATTATCTTATTTTTTAGATAATTCAAAAAAAGAAGAAAGATCGCAATTTTAAAAAACAGTCATATGCAAATTTTATCACAAATTAATGGATGGATGATCACCAAACTTGGTTCCTATCATTTTTACTATAAAGAAAAAAACAATCAGTGTCGGGAAACCTTATAACTAGAGAGGCAAGTTGAAGATGACCTGGACTTGTCTTTTTACAAGTTTATTTGAAAAAAAAAACAAATTTCTATAATCACTGAAAAACAGTTGTTTCTGGTGAGCGATTCAGAACAATCATGGCCCTCTTGTTTTAGTTATGCTCTGGACAAAAATTAAGTTTGAAAAATCACAAAGGGCAATAGCTGAAAAATAATGCAGGGTAGAGTTATCATTCTTGTGCGCTGCATTTCTCCTCAATTTGATTTATCCATCTATGAAGTTTCAAGTTGATATCTCCACCTATGAAGTTTCAAGTTGATACTTTTTGAGATATGCTCCGGACAAAAATGTGGACGGACTGACGGCAAGAAGGACAGATGGGCGGACGGAGAATAATTCTATACCCCCCTCGCATTTCCGGCGGGGGATAATAAAGGAAACTCAGAATTTTGCTCACAATAACGAGACCTGAATTCTGAATGAAGTTTGATGTTGTGGTAAAGACTGACGGACCAAATTAAGTTATTGTACAACCTGGTAGGGTGAATGTTTATTGTGAAACGCATATGGAAAACCAAGTCTCAGTTTAGAGAAAAAAATGTGTTATTGCGCAAGAAAAATGAAATTACTCAAAAAAGACAATTAAAGCTTTAAATTGCAAATATAAAAAACTTAGAAATGTAATGTTCAAAAGACATTTTACACGTGAAAAGATTTACTCCGACATGAGAACACATAAGTCCAACTTTGTCGTCCTTTCCTGAGGCGAAGAAGCGAAAATACGACATGGCGTAAATCAGCCACCATACATTATCCTTTAACTGGCCTGTCGATATTTGAGAGACCGGTGCGTATACGATGTTAACTGGCGAATTTCTCAAGTGTGTCGAAAGGATGTGCGGAAATGTGTTAATATAAAACACTGATAATTCGTGTGTTGATCAAATACTGTTTAGATTCTATACGGTTTTGAAAAAAAAACTTTCTATGTAACTTTTCACGTAAATGGGCTGTACTATGATAGCGTAAAAAATCAATAAAATGTCGGCTGTAGAAATCGAAAGGCATTTTGTCACGTGACTTATGCCCATGCTACCGAAAACTACCCACCACAATATCACGGCGTTGAGACGCCGTGAAATAAAATAAAATTTCGCAGTTAAACTGTTGTAAAGACACGCTTAACATACTAAAGCAGGAAGAAAATCGCGTGCATGGATATGTAATGAACATCAACATCTCAAGCGAACAATTTCATTCGTGTCATTGAATAGGTATCTTTCATGACAATGCGGGGATATCATAATGTTAGTGTTGCTCCATATCAAATCGACTAATTTTGTGATGGCATTTCTAATGCTATGCCTTTATAGTGTGACGGTTTGTGTAAAGAATAACATAATTAATAAAATAATATTTCTAACAAAATAGAGAGAAATAAAGAATCCCTAAAGAAAGCTTAACTAGACAGAATTGAAAATGTTGCAGGCTTTGTTTTATTGAGCCTGTTCATGGACGGTAATGGAAAAGTGCAAGTTACCGTCCACGTCCCTAGCACCGGCTTAAGCAGAATTCAACATTTAATCATGGTAATGGTGAAAATTTGAATTTGGAAACATGCGCAGGTGTGTTCATACGGCGGTGATCATAGAATCGTCAATGTGGCACTTTAGCCAGACGGATCACTGTAAATGTGATAAATTATTACCACAATAGCCGTATATCATTCTGTCACTTGACTATAAAGGTTCTAAATTACAATGATATTTTGATAAATACACATTAGGTCAAAATCTAGTTTAACAAATGTCAAAGTTCATTTTTTACTCTGTCTCTGGAATAATGCACAAATTAAGGGTTGCAGCTCTAAATATAAGAAGAGGGAGACTACTGGGTTTAAATATAGGTAAACTGAAATTAAAAGTCATTGGCATGTTAAAAACGACACGATTAGGTTGGAAAACGTTTAAACGTTTCTTTAAAATATATAACTATTTTAAGAACTTTTTGAGCACACCTCGAACATGCATATAATAAATTATAATGCATATATATATAAATTAGAATTACAATAAATGCACAAACGGTGAAAATTGTCAAGATTAGAGACCATTTTGTTCATGGACGATGGCAGATTTGAAACACGCTCTCTTCCCAATATATAACAGTACCATTTCCGTTTTCAGCAGTTTGAACTTAGATTCGTAGAAACTAGAACATTTTATACTTTAATAGTTGTTTGTCTCTCAGTAAACTATTGTATAATTAAATATAAAAGTGGAAACATTTTATTCCACATTATTGTTGGAAATAACTTTCAATATTTTGCCTAAAATGTAAAGCACATTCAGTTTTAGCATTAGCGTTTTAACATTTTGAACACAATATATCCATTTCATGTCACTGCACTCTGCAAAAAATGGTAACCAAACAAATTTTTTAAAATAACATGCTACTTTGTTCATATTACATTTTAAATAATGTTTACAACATCGCACTTTTCTTTAGAATTATTGACTTAAACAGGTGAGGTCTAAGATGTACCACTTTACAATCATAAGCTGACATGTATTAGTTTGTCGACGGTTAAGCTTTGTAAGCAGACATGCATTTGCAATCAAATCTTGCAGCACTTCAAAGGCTTATTTAGTGATACTATGTGATATTTAATGACCAAATTAATTTTTTATTGATTGAAATGTAACAATCTTGTTTTTGATTTTATATCGCCTATGCATCATGACTGCATTCTCATGCTAACCTGTTTTGATGTATTTAGTTGCTGATTATGTTAATAAAGACATTTAAATGCCTGTATGACTCATTGCTTCTCTCGACTTTTCCGACATTATGCCCTTGTCTTTATAATTTGCATCATTGCAATAGTGAAAATGATGTTATTTGTGGTATAATAGTATTCATGTTAATAACCAAAAAAAATACAATATGACAATATAAGTTGGTCGTTGTTTTGCAATTAATAAAGCAGTTTCGAATAAACGAAATTAACATGTAAATCTTTTGTTTTTATTCTTATGTCGAAAATGGTAATGCTGACTAATTAAATCTGTCTTATGTGACGTTGCCGTCAACTTTTTCGGGTTAGTGAACCAAGCCCTTTGTATTGTTCTTAACAGTAATATTTATTTCAGTCCAATGAAATAAGTATAATAATTATGTCTATATTTCTGTTCTAAATAAACATAAAACGACAAAATCGCGTTAATATATTATTAGTTTTGGAACAATTTAAGAAATTTTAAAGTTGGTGAGCTATTCATAATAGAAACATAATTCGTTATTTTATTTACGTTTAATGTAATGCAATTAAGTCATAAATTATTTTTATGTATATGAAGAAGTAAATAAGAGCTAAGTTTAAATTATGATTTTCATTTACAGCTTACATACACTTAAACATTTACAAACAAAACAAGACCACTTTTTTCTTATGATAGTTTTAAATATATCATCAGTATATTAATATACATACTTTTAGAATATTTTTACTCATTTACAAATTGTGACACCATTGATGAGGAAACCGGAGACATTGGTGGTGGCGCTCAATCTGTGACAAACGATTAACGAATCAACAATCGGAAAGTTGTTTAAAGCCAATGTAAAAGAGTGATGATAATAATATATAGTTTCCATTTGATTACCATTGTCTCTACAATCTAATGTCTTAGACACATGTCTATTTCAAGACTTTTATTTCCAACGAATATGTAAAACTTGGAATAGTTTCCCGTTGTTTCCTTGTTAATATAAGTTTGCAGTAATTTAAAGTGGTTGTTAGGTTAATAATATCACCATGACCGTACCAAAAGGATGTTTTTATTAGTAATAAACTTTCTCATGATTTTATTGTGGCTGATTTCTGCCATGTCGTTACTTCGTTCTATCACGGTTGAAGGGGCGACATCAGTGAACACGAAAGAACGAAATAACGACAAAAATATAAATTCTCGTTATGTTGCACTTTTTTTATTTTTTTTTTTTTGTTGTTACTTCGTGTCGGCGCCCTTCATACTCGACATCACGACATCACGACAAAACGAAAATATGAAAGCGCCGATACGAGATTTTAATGCGACAATACGAAGATAGAAATATCGTATTGTCGACCCATATTCGTTGTGTTGGCGCCATAAATTTGGGACATTATTATCCAAAAGTAGGAGTATGCCTATATCAGGTACTATCATGTTTCTTTTGCTGTCATATACAAGTTGCTATTTCTACAATAACAAAAATCTTTTAAAACATACGAAGTTACTGGTAACCTTCAGCAACTTTGGCACAATAAGGTTCTGGTTGGTAGAAAAACAAACATTAGAATTGAACTAAATGTGTTGTTGTTTTTTGGGTCTTTTTGTTGTTTTTTGTTGTTTTTTATTTATTTATCTTTTTTTTTTTTTTTTAATTTGGGGGGGGGGTCTTTTTTGTTGCTTCTGCAGGAATACCTGATGTACTCTGCAGTAGAACCATCAACAGAAATTTGTACACTTACATCATACTAGATATTTTATATAAAGGCAATTAAGGAGATAGCATGCATTCAAAAATATCATGAATTTTCATGTTCGCTTACGGAAAATTAGCAAAAATACAAAATCACAATAAAACAGAGAAAAACAAAATCGTGAAAAACGTACAAAACGAGAAAATTGAAAATGTTGCAGGCTCGGTAGTGGTAAATACAAGCTACTGTCCCCGCCCCCTAGCACTGGCTAAGCAAAATTCAACATGAATTTTAATCATGAAACAACAAAAATAAAAGTTTGATCATTTCAAAAGTATAATCATTTCAGTGATTAACAGGTAACAATCATTTTCTTTCATTATAATTTCCGATCAAACTGCATAAACAATTAAATAGTTAAAAATTCATAGACAAAAAGATGGATACATGATGAAATAATCGGTGGTTTTGATAACAAAGTTGGTTTGTATTCTTTTTCTGATTGATTAGTTTAATTAATTTTAACAACTAATAACTAACAATGAGAAAAATTATTTCGGAAAAACTTGAGTGAGCGAATAATCTAACATTTTGGACACAAGTTATTGGTCTTGGCCTGAATCAAATTGAATATTAATCTTGAAAAAAATGTTGAGGTCCGTCAGGACATTACAAATCTTCAATATTGTCCCTTTATTCCTTGGTTATTTTCAAATACGATTTAATCTAGATCTTGCAGTCACCAGAAATTCGAAATCAACATGCATGTGGATGGGTATTAACTGTGAATCCCTGGTGCCGATTTATTTTTGTTTTTGTTGTTGTTGTTTTTATTCATTTATTTACTTATTTATTCATTTTATTTTATTTTTGTTTATTTATTTATTTATTTTTTGCTTTGAAAGAAACTTTATGTTGTTACTCTCCCTGAAACGATGCTTTTATCGAGTCAATTCACTTTGCCCTAGTACCATCCAAGGCCCTGATCGAATACTTGAGTGAAGCAAAGTTGTATCAAACGCACTTGTACCAACTCTTTTCAGACCGACGTATTATAGTGTTCGGCACGGTGTGACCAGTAGTGGGTCAACATCGACGTTAAATCCAAAATCACAAACAAATGTAAAACATACAAAGCAAACATGTATGACTCGCTAAAATAGTTGTCAGATATTTGCATACTATTTTTCGTAAACGACCAAAATCATAGTATATTGCTGATCTGTCAATATCCTGAATGAATATATTGACAAACAAAATACATTTGACGTAAAGAACGCTCGTGAGTATAAACCATAACACTACTACTTTATTTTCATTCTGAAACATCGATTTGAATTGAATTTAAAATTAAAAACAAAACAAAAACAATATTATTATGCTATCTTCAAAGTGTTCAAAGCAGTCTAAATGTAAATATACTGTGCAGATCAGTTTTATCATTTTGATATTTCTGCCATTGACTGCTTTTGATTTAGTAATTTAGTTTGTATATTCTGGCCGATAATATCTTGTTTGACATTAAAATTGTATTTGTATCATTACCCTTTTTAGAAATATAAGAAGTATGTGTTTTTAATGAAAACATCTATCTTGATATATTTTATAAATGTTACGCATTTGCACTGCAATTGAAGTATTGATATTTCATTATAGCGCACATATTATATTTTACTTTATATAACATTTGTAAAAATTTGGAACCATCAAACAACAAACTTGAAAATGCAGACTTTGTGTCAATGAGTCTGTACATAAGGGATAATGAAAATATGCAACATCCCTCACGTCCCTTAGCACCGGCTTGGGCAGTCCTTAATTTTCAACACTTAAAAGTGCTTGAATCAATTACAAGTTTTGTGTTGCAGGGTTTGAACTAAATGAAAAAGAGACGGATAATATAAAATTCGTATGCATAACTTGGCCCTGACAGGGGTCATAACTATGTGAAGCATAATAGATCTAGTAGCATGTAAAAAAGAACCAAGTTCTCTTGATGATGTAAATACTCTGGAAGTTTGGGTTAAATCGAATCAAAATTAAAACTGTTATTGCTAAAATGTCAGTTTCGTCAACCATGTGCGAGGGACCTTAGTTGTGTAGAAGATGAACCTATGGTCATTCTTTTGCTTCTTATTATAAAACCTGCTTTATTACAATTTTCTTAAAGAATCACCGGTATTAAACAAATGGCCAATTAGAAGTGTAAAAAGTGCAAGATCGTTTTTGGTAATTACAATTTTCTTGTCAATATGTTATAGAGAAATGATTGATGTATAGAGAAATGATTGATGTATTTGCTTCTACTCTCGTTTTTGAGTCTTCTTTGTATCTCAAACAAGGGTTTGTCACGTAAGGTAAATAAGTGAATTGAGAAAACATGAATACGGGTTGCCAAAATAATGCATTTATAGTTATAATTAACATACAAATACATTGTGGGATACTGTAATATATTTTTTTTTTTGAAAATTCAATCTCCAAAATACCAGTATATAGGACATTATTTGTATATTTTCTAAAAGCTATATTTTCTAAAAAGCAACTTGCGCAGGCACGAAATCATTGCTAAACGCTTAAAATTTTAATTAAAATAGCAGCATATGATTTTAAGAGCATTTTTTTCCTATTTACATACAATTTGCAGGTGTATTTTATACCAAAGCTGACATTCTATGTCAACTTTTTCGAGAATCGACCATAAGATTATGGAAAGAACATTTTTTCAGGCCAAGTTTTATAGTTTATATTTTATAAAAATAAATGTTTCATTAGCTCTAGCTTTATACTCTATAAGATTGTGTGCAAAGTAATAAAGCGTAATTGATAATTTTAATGGATATTGACCAGTTATTGATCATAACAATTGTTTGGGATAAAAAATAAAAAGACTGTCCCACTCTTTTTTATCAAATGTTCGCAACTGATACATTTAGAAGTATAATAAATAAATCTCCGCGTACCACGTAGTTTATTACATATTCATTAAAAGTCGAATATAAAATTGGAAAAAAAATCGGCAAAAAAGTGTTACCTTATTTTGACTTTTGCATGTGCTCTCAACATTAACACATAGATAGACATAATATCACTTTAAAGTCAAGATAGTAGTTATAATTTGCAATTTTCATTTATAACAAAACTTCGAACAGATGATAAATGACAAGACCCTTACATTTACTAATATCTTATCGATGTTGAAATTAACGATTAAAAAACTTAAAACTTGCTTTAAATTTAAAAAAAGATTATTGACATCGCACTTCCCTCTTTTGTCCGCTCTTGTTTCCTGCTCGGTGTCTTTGTGTGCCATGTAATTGTGGCTTGGCTTTGTCTACTAGATTGGAAACTAATATCACTCGAGTATATTGCTGACAGTGCGTGTGATAACACTTTGTCAAAATTGATGGTGTGCATATCTATTTGTATGATTCCGTAATTTTGCAAATTTACTTAAAACTAAATTATTAAGTTTTATTTCTTAATTTAAATATGATTAGTTTACTAAAACAGCTAACAGTTACACGCATTGATGACTGAAAACTTCAATTACTTTTTGTTCTTGCAGTTTCAGCGTAGTGTTCTGACGTCATCTTATTAACGACCTGTTTCTAAAGTTAAAAAAAAACTTTTCATAATTATGCTATCATGTATGTCACATCACAGTGATAAAATGTCCATATTTTTACTCGCGCTCAGTGTAATATTATAATATAATTGTCATAACATATTTTCTCAACAAAACAAATTTCCTCTAAACATCTATACACGTCCTTTTGCTAAGCTGATACTGTTGTACAATAGGCTCTGACATGTTATTCATTATTAATATTTGCAATGGTAAAATATTAATTTATTTTTTCCCAGTTACCACATGTCAAGATATTTCAATTGTGTAACCTTTGTAGCATTTGCATTATAAAGACAAATGTAAATACACATTAATGCAGCACTTCCGTCGTTACGCAAACATTGCATTCACCAATAAAAGAAATTAATGATAGTTGTTGAAAACAGCATATTGCTTTTTCGTATTTCCATTTCAATCAGAATTTAAGCTTAAGGAATTAATATTGTTCTAATTCATAAATCACTTAAAACTGCCAATTTATCCCAAGGGTTACCATTTACATGAAAAATGATTTCTAAAGACAAGCACTCGTACTTCTTTGTAGAGCAAAATGCAATAAAAATACACCCAAAAACGTCCGGAAAATATCAAATTATTCTATAACATAATTGATCATTATAGATTTTATTCTAAAACAATGAGACATTACATGATAGACAAATTAAACATACGCCAAGAACAGAATGAAATATACGTTAAAAGGGTACTGTGACAATCAAATAAAATCCCACTGAACGTCTTCATTCTTTGTAAAATAAAATACAAAGTGACATTTTGCTTTTTTTTTCATTGTCAAGTTGAACTGAATTATTATACATTTCGAAGATAGTGTGTGACCAACGGTTGATATTGGAAAATGGTTTGGATTAAAATATAATTCTGCCTAAACTACAATAAAGACTACATTAATTGAACATTACAGGTAAATTCTGATGGATATTTACAGAAATTTCCTTTGGTCGCTTTTAAAAGTAGTTAAAAAAATTGAAACGTATTATGACAAAATGTTATTTATCTCGACTTTCACCATTTCACTTACTATATACCCTCGGATGTCATTTTAAGTTGTTGTATGATTATAATTTTAAAAAATCGGCTGACTGTTAAAGACCAATCGTCGGTTAAACAAACTACAATAATTCAGAAGGAGATGCACAGCTAGCAGCCGCCAAAACTATATGTTACGACAATTATTCACCGGCTTGTAAGAATTATGATACCCAAGCCTAGAAAGTATTGTTGGTTACCTACCCAATTAGATATGAAAACTCCCATTTTGTTTGTAGTAGTGTAAAGACAACACAAATCTCACGTTTCTTAATCCAATACTAACAAGATTTTTTTGTTGAAAGTAAGTTTGTGTTTTCATTATTTAATTTGATTAACCTGGCTCCTGTACGCAATTTATTGGAGGAGGCATGGAGGAGCACGTGACCTGTTTTCGGTACTTTGAGGATCGCGTGATCTGTAAACCATACATGATTGGTTTATTGACTTTTTCGAAAAGCTAGCTAAACGCCGTTTTCTGGAACGTTACGGAATAAGCTCGGGGAGTTACACCTAATTGGTGTCGGCCTGGTGATTTTTCGTATTTTTTGTTCTGCAGTAAATTAGTCAGATTTGGGGCTTAATTCTCAATTCCACTGTTCTTGATGAATTTTATACTGTCTTCAACTTTAAACATTAACATTATTTAAGTCAAATGAGGTCCGAAAAATAATATGTTAGCCATCTACTTTTTTCAGAAATCTTCATTCTGTTTTAACGCTGTTTAAATTCAACACTTTGAAAACTCCTGACTGATAGGTAGTTCATTTATAACCCTTCCGCCAACAAATTGGTTCCTGGAAAATACACAAAAACAACTTTTAAAGTCATCATATAACACACAAACACTACACACATGCAATAGATACACTTTGATTATGACCAATCAGACAAGAGAGAACTTAAATTGGGTCACTTCAAAAATTAAAAGAACTACTTTCTAGATTACAACGGGTTGTGTCTAATGCCGTACCTGGGTGAGACCAATTATAAGTACATATTACTATATGGGATATTTCTATTTTTCTATTAATTTTTACCGTTTGAGGTGGATATAGATTGATGTGTTTGAAAATCATCTGCCATAATAAATAGAAAATTATACATGTATATTCTGCGTAAACTTATGTTTTCACTTTATTTATATTTTTATCTTATTTCATTTTTTTATTCATACAATGGTATTTAATCATTTACTTAAAAAGAAAAATTGGTTTTATTTCATTTCCAAGAGAGATTAGTGGTGACTTCAAATTCAAATTTAAGTATTTTTGTTATTCTACCTATGACAAACTGTATTGCATATATCACTAATATAAGTTAGTCTATTAAGTAAAACATAAATTCTGCGGCATTTTTAAATTGCTTATTTACTATATAGAGTTTTGTTTATGTTACATTTTTGTTTAAATTTACTGACATGAAAATTATCATAAATGAGTAAATATTTTACTTATATTACCCCATACATGTAGTGGATCTACATTTTTCAGTATTGACATTTAAATAATTCCGTAAAAATTTAAATGTTCTTGTTTGTTTATTGCAATACACTGTTGTCATTTTAAAAATCTGGAAAAGAGGTGATCCTCAGTATCATTAAAGCAACATAATTACGTGAAAATTGCAGACTGTTTGAACGAGTCTGTACATGACAGACAATGAAAAAGTGCAACATCCCTCACGCCCCTAGCGCCGTCTTGAGCGGAACTCAATTTTCAACACTTTATGTGCTGGAATCAATGATCGCAAAGGACTTAAAAGCAATTGACACCTGCTGTTGTAAAGTATAGACATCTGGAAAAAGGTGATCTTTTGGAAGCAACGAAAGCAAAAGAAGTATTAAAGAGAATTTATTAATAAGTAATTTAGAAATTTAAATATCAACAATTCAAATAATGCACGAATGTTTTATGAAGATTCGTTTTGATAATTTCTTGTTTGACCTGTTTCCTTTTTAAAGTACAAAATTTTAATATAATAAATTTCGTTCATTCAAGAAAAAAAAAGAAATATTTTCTATACAGCCAACAAATAGACTTTTTGAATGGATAATATTTGTATTGATGACAATACTGAATAGAAATGAAACCAGTTTGATAACAAACACTTATAATTATACAAGCCATTAATGCTTCCAAGAATGTATTATAGCGACGTTTACAAATACAATATATCTGTATTTTGATTACGTCAAAATATATTGAAGAATTTTTTTTTTTATTTTCACACTACCGGTCGTAAAAATGTCTTATTGTATTTTATGAATGACGCCGTATCTGTTACAAAGGAAACACATGAGTATGTCATAGAAAGGAACGGTTTAAGTGATAAATATAAAATATTTTCACTTAAGAGCTGCGTCTCTAGAAATACATTTGAAGTAGACTTATGCTGTCAGTTTTCCATGTTTGTTCACATGAAAATTTGTTAGCTGTATTGTATCCTTACTGAAAAAATCCTGCATATAATTCTACAAAGATGAAATAAAAAGATCCTTATGATACAATTTCGATTAATACAGTACCTATTATATGTTAACAAAATTTAACTTGATTCAGACTTTCAATACAATGTGTTTTGTTTTGTTGTGTTTTGCAACAAATTCGTAAAGAACAAATTGTACAAACTATGTAATACTATGTATCAAGCATGTCAACAACTATACAACAAATTTGAAATCTAGAGTTCTATGAAATATTGGTTGCAAAAACGAACATTTAACAACTTAGAAGTTTGAGAACTTTGGAATATTTCACTTTTCTTGTTTTAACTCAAAAAATTGTTTGTACCAAAAAAAAAATATTGCAATAGACAACAACAAAAATGTTTATGATTTGAACAGTTACAGATCATTATCATGAAACATCTTCTAATGAGTGTCTACAAAGTTTGTTCAAATAAAAGCCCACGGGTCAAAACTGGCCGTCATTGTTTTTAACTATATGTGTAAAGAAAAAACTTAAAAAACCTTCTTTTAAAAAACCCAACGAGCTAGACCTTAGATGTTTAGCATGAAACATTTTCTAATGGATGTCTTCCAAGTTTGTTCAAATAAAAGCCCTTGGGTTTAAACTGGCCCCGCTCCGGGGGCCTATATACAGGTGAGCGACTTCAGGGCCATCATGGCCCTCTTGTTATTAAAAATATTTGGTCAAAGGTCATAACAATGGTCTATGTTTTTTTTAAATTTATGACTACTTAAACGAAATTGAGTAAAATGTCACTTTAATTGAAATATTTATGTAGTTATGGCAATTAGTATTACAGTTATAGATATTTTAATATTTTGTATGGAAGCCTTAATACTACTTTGTTTAATTTTTGTTACTTTAACGACGAATAAGTCCTCAATTTGTGCTTATATGTTCAGGTTACAAGCATCTATTTTGCTTTTAAACAATTATCTCAACATTATAAAATGCATGTTAGGTATGTCTAAAGATGTAAAGATTTGCATAAATTAAGGAGCCTTTCAGTTTTGTTAAAGGCAGTTCCGTTTTTAATTTATGACTTATAAAATCATGTGCAGGGCAGTTCCATTTTTGATTAAAGATTTATGTAGTTATGTACAGGACAGTTCCGCCGCTTTAAATACAAGTTGTAAATAAGATGTGGCGAACATTTTAAGAATGTCAAAATTCTGAAAACATTGAATATTTTTGTCGCCATGTCCTACGAATTATTCATGGTTACAGAAAACAAGGGACATATATGCATGTATAATGGAAATTTTCAACTAAACAAACTACACATGACTCTTTCATAGATACAACAAATTATTTATACTGTTGCTCAATTAAACTGTACATTTTCTGGTCAGAATATATACATACATATTTTACAACATATATATTATCAAAGTTTACGTCGGTTCAATAAATTGTCGTCATTATCTACAAATTGTTGAAACAAACCACTGATGTCGACAGTTATATTTTTTTATATAGTTCATCTTAGAAAATTTATTGGTATTGGTATTCGGGTTGAAACGTTGTAATTTGCCAAGAATCATTTAACCGAAGCATTCTGAAAAGGGGAAATCAGTAACAAAACTATTTCCTTCAATTAATGGCATAAAATTTTATTCATCATTTTATTCATATCTATTCTTAATTTTATAAGCAAATAAAAAGGGCATTTGTATAATTATGATTATATTCATTTATGATATAAACATGTTGAATGTTAATGTGGGGTTATATACATGTATAATACATGTAGCTTGATAAGAAAATGTAAATGTTTTTTTTTAATAAATAGTCCATCAATTATTTGGATTATTGCTATTGCCTTGTATGATCTGTGCAACACTCTGAGGAAGAAAAATAGAGCGTTGAAAAAAGACCTTTATTTCACTTCGTATGAAATGAAACCAATGGACACTTTGCGTTTGCACCATGTGATCTTCCAAATATAAATAGTAATTAACATTTTGTCTTATCAATTTATACTCGGTTTAATTTACCAAAAGTGTCGTACCAAATTCATAATGTACCCTATCTAGCCTCGTTTGCATTTTCTGAGTTAAAACATCAATATTAAATTCGTAAATATACTCTTTCTAGTCCCGTTAACATTTTCCGAGTCCAAAAATCCATATTAATTCAATATTGTACTCGAATGTACATAGTGTTGTCAAAATGATTGATACAAAATATGGTGTTTTATAAAGAGGTCATTATTACAGACCATTTTGAGTTCATTAATAGCATCTCGTTCAATATAGGTTTTACAAATGTGTTCTTTTCCAACATAATTCAGTATTGTACTCGACAAAGTTTAATAACCTTATAACTTATTTTTAATAAGAAAATCTTATGTTTTTCTGGCTATTTCAATTCATATCACTTTGATATTTTCGGGACTATTCTTAAAATTAAATTCTCCAATATTGTGGTTCCAGACAAGCTTTTTTGAATCATATAACCTGTATTGGTAAACATCAGTCGGTAAATTAACCATATAATTCTTCGTCTAAAACGTTGCTATCATTATTTTTCTTTAATTTTCATTAATCAAATTGTGATTTTGATAAAACAACACATTAATACTACTTTTACTGTTTCATTTTACAAAATGAACTTAATATAGCAAGTTTTGTTATTTTACACTGTTAGCAGTAAATTCAGTTATTATAGACGTAAACATAATTTAGTGGCAATTATACAGCAAGAATCTCATATTGGTTTCATTGTGCCAGCTATTTTAGGATTGAACCATTTTGCTAAGCCTTTCAATATATATTTTCGTCGTCCGGTTTTCTGTTTAAAGGAGATGTTTCAATAATAAGTGATTGATTGTTTAAACATTTTTCTCAAAGCTCGATTATGAAACAAGTTCTTGCAGTCATATTAAACACTTTCCAATCAGCTTCTGTGAACTAACCAGAACAGGTCTCATATGAAGAAAATAATTATGACTCGAGTTGGACTCGAACATTTAATGAGGAAGACATCTGGAACACAAAGCTACCGCAACCTTTTAGCTGGAAACTTTCAATGTCGATAGAATTTCATTGAATCTTACATCAACTTAATGTATCAAAGTACACAATAAAAGTTAAGATTTTAAACTGGAAGTAGGTCAGTATTTATTGACAGTTGACATAAATATTGTTTTATAAACATATAATTTAAAATCTTTGGAATTTTTTCTTTTTTTCAATCACAGCTTCATTCTACCTGGCAAATCTTCCCTTCGCCAGGAGAAACTGATTATGTTTAAGGTTAATGAACATTTTGATAATGGTATTTCTAACCATACAAAAATATAGACTTTTAAATAATACGAACTTGCATTTATATTTATAATTAACTTGTTATTACAATGCAAAATAGTACTGGTCTGACTTGCATTGTAAGTTCGTTGTTATTCTTCTGGAAAAAAACGTTGGGTGACTCGTAAATAAGAGTAAAATTAGTGTATTTAGTTACCGTCATTACATTTTAGGAACATTACGAATGAGCGTGCCAATGCGCTCATTTAAGACAGGGCCAATTTAATCGAAAAGGTTGACAAGCTGAAATTTAAATTTTCGATTTATGTCGTATGCAATGACAGATTTGATAAGTCATACAAAAGATTTTTATAAATTATATAATAAAACTGATATGGACTTTTTAGCTGGTGAATATGATGTGATATTTACTGAAAAATTAATATTTTTCATATCACATCATATGCACCAGCTAAAAGTCCATATTTGTATAATTTTACCTTTATTGTGAAAACATTTGCAATCATTTATTTTATTCATTTATGTTGTTGTTGTTGCTTTTGGGTTTTTTTGTTGTTGTTTGTTTTTGTTTTTTTTATTAAAGGGTATTATTGTTTTTGTTGTTGTTGGTTTGTTTCCCTGATGGAAATCGAACCCACATGGGCAGATAGTTTGTAGTCAACTAACTGAAGCATTCGGCCACGGACGCCATTAAATACATTTCGTACACATTTTGCTGTCGGTAACGTAATGGATATATTTCTAAGTTTTGCTTTTAAGACTTTCTAAGATTTTTTTTTGATTGATTATAGATTTGTTTTAGACGACTGTTACTGTTGACTGAAAAGTACCGGTATTTCTAAAAACGGTGTTAGGGAAAAAGGCAATCAATACGGTTTGCAATATTCACCTTATAGTTAGTATTATTTTCGTTCTCTTTTTTTTGAGAATTGATCTTTTTTCCAAAGATCAAACCTTAACCTGAAAAGTACAACATGGCATATTTTAAAAATATTATTCTTTATTCATGTTAATATTAGATCAGTAGCAGCATTCTTCCATATTCTTTTTTCCAACAGTAGGTATTGACGAAATTATTTTGTCTTGTTTTGAAGATATTTCTTCAAACTTAACAATAGACATGTTTACGTGGTTTCTTAAATCGATTCATGAATGTGTTAATAGTTAATAAACATGTCTATTTGCTCTTCAGTAATGATTTATCAAAGCAAAACCTTTCGGAAGGACAGTAGATTTACATTATCAAGTTAAACAACATAAACTTATTCTAGTTTTACATATAAAATGTCTAAAAATAAAGTGTAAAATATGTTACATTCCACAAACACTACTGGAAACGCGCCATTGTCACACAATCAGCAAAAATAAACTCTGATAAAATTGGTGTCGCATCATGAAAAACGATGTTACATTAACACTTTCACTTGTAAAAAATATCATTAAACCCTTTACGATACAATGTTAAAGAAGTATTGGTTGAAAATGAAAAACGAAAATATTATGGGAAATAAATTAAGCTGAATTATTTTTCATTTAATAACGACAGCATTAACACTTTTTGTAAACCATCGTTACAATGCAATAAAATCCCGGATACCCGGTATCTTTATGTTGGTTTGGATATCTTTTTCTTGCTCGAACGACTTCAATGCGATTCTTGTATTTTCTTTAGAAAAAGTAAACAGAAATTTGTGTGTATGTCACTTTATCGATGTCTTAATTGTACCACTCATTTCGAAATAAAAGAAGTTAGAGTGACTGTCATCAAACAATATGCTACCTAAACCACTAAGTTCTTCAAGGATGATATGATCACTCTAAATCCATTTGATAGTCTAATTTAAGCATATATCTTGATTATAGCGACATGTGTTTAAGTAGGTTTTAATAATTCTGATAAAATAGACTCCGTTTTAATGTTTTTGCATATTTAGGACAAATTTATAATACAATAAAGAGTCCCAAACATAGCCATACATGATATATTACACTGGTAGCAAATACATCCAATTATCCTGGACGTTAACATTATTAATTGACTCATGTTATAGTTTAACCAGCAATCGTGCAACGACAACTAGAAAATTGATATCATTGTTGCAGCCATAAATGGCTTTTACTTTTTGTTTAAAATGAAACCACTCTCAATAATTTTATAATTGGACAAACACAAAATATGTACAATCAGCATCGTGCTGGTAGTAGATCTTCATAGAACAGAACAGAACAAAATCTGTATTTGTAGACTTGAGCTCTACGATCCTCGTCTATAAAAATACAATACATATAATACAAAAGTCAAATCAATTATAGCATGAATACAGAGAGAGATAAACTTTGTGAATAACATTTTATGTGTAACAGAAACTAATGCAAGTCATGAGTACAAATCGCCACAGTAGCTCTGGCAATTACTGCATATAGCGTATTCAATGTTGTTTTTTTTAATAATGTCTCTAGTGAAGGTTATACAAAACTTCAAAATGTAGCAGTTCGTTGGATCTGATTTTTAAAGCACAATCAAGATAACATGCCAATTTGTTTAAAACATCTATGTTTGTGATTGACATTAATTCAAGAAATTTAAACATGCTAGGTCGTTCATAATAATAACTGTCTATGTAACGTTTCCTAATCCATTTATACTTGGGACATATAATAACAAAATGGAACTCATCTTCAATATCAGAAGAATTACATATTTCACAAAATTATAGCCCTTGGGTCAAAATTGGCCCCGGTCAAGGCCCCTGGGGTCATTGATTTTCATTATGTGCATTTAGTAAAAACAGGAACTAAAACAAATGTTTTCTGAATAGGAAAAAGCTACAGCTTAGATATTTGACATAAATCAATCTCTGATAGACCTGTATAAAGATAATTTGAATTAAACATTTTGATCAAAATTTTGCCCTGCCCAAGGGGACAGTGACCTAATTTCTTGTCCTTTGATGTATAGCCATGAAATTTTGACCATGTGCTGTTTGAGATGTAAAGTTATATTTTAATATTAGCTGACATATGATCTACTTTCTTGTCCTTTGATGTACAGCTATGAACTTTGGACCATGAGCACAGATTAAGATGTTAATTGAACTTTGATATCAGCTGACATAGATTCTGACAAAGTGACTTACTGCCTTGTCCTTTGATGTACAGTCATTAAATTTAGGACATGTGAAATATAACCTTGACCTGCAAAGTCACTTGACTCAACAACATTATGGTAAAGTTCAATTGTATAGAAAAAAAAACTTCTGTTCCTACAATACTATTCAGTGATGTATTAATGCGGTGGCATAGCACTTTTCACAAATGCTATCTTCTTTTACTTTAAAAGTGTTATATAGATCATTTTACTGACTCCACCCCCTTACGTTTGCTCTTCAAGCACGACACGGAATGCAGATGGATATCAAAGCAAACAAAAAGCAACAGAGTGCATCTGATATACAGAAAGAAAATTTTGTAGTTTACCATAACGTTCTTTTAACAATAGATAACATAATTTTCAGTTTTTAACATGTATGTTTATACAAAAAGACATTACGTTTGAACTAAAACATCTTTTCGAAAATGTCAGATTAAGATATAGAATAACTATACAAATCAAGGGTTATCTAACCGTGTGTAGTTACGGCATGCTCAATATCTTTCTTCTATATTAATATAAAGCGGGACTGTCCTGCACTCCGTAAGAGCTATCCATGCATTATAATCAAACATTACTCATGAAATGGCACGATGAGATATAATGCTTTCCAAATTAGAAATAAAAACATGTTTGCTATTAGTTCCATTTCGCCATTTCTTTGAATTGCAGCAAAACTTAATTGCTTTCACATGTAAGCCACATGAAAACCTTCCTAATCAAACAAACGAGTAACCACGTAACAACACAATTCAAAACTTTTTTATGTAAGTGAACGTCAAACGTGAAATATTTGTAGTATGTAGTATTCAATAATATATATTGACTCGCATTGCAATCTGAAAGTGCTGTCTGGAGTACTGAACGACAAGATGTTTAGCAATTTATTTTATTTTCTCAAACCTACAGTCTCATTTATTGTGCAACTTTGCTTTTGATCAGAATAGAGTCTGTTCATGGACAGTACAGGAACATGTAAGTTACAGTCCATTGATAATAGACAAATACACATATAAAACAAATAAGTGTAAATCGATAATTGATTTTCGTTACAAACGTTTTATATATTAGATGTATAATTGGCAAGTTTTCAAAACAGATTATTATTTAAAAAATTGCATCAGTAATATTGACCAACAACAACAAATTTGTTTCAATCAGTAAATAAGACAGTTTTGCTTACTTTACATTAATCTAACTTTAGAAATGGTAAGAAACAAAGCCAAAGAAAGGCATGTCAAAATTAATATGTTTTGGTTAATAGAAACAGGTATATGGCATATTGGATAAAAAGTCGGTTAAAAGTCATATTTTCATATTTGGGAATATAAACCTTTTTTATTTATTTATTTATTTATTTATTTATTTATTTCCTTACTTTTCACGTTGCTTTTAAATGTTGCAAACATAACGTTTACACAACAGAAATCTTAAAAAGTAACGGAAAACTTTCTTTTTTCCAAACGGTACTTTCCTCGCAGTTAACTTTATCGCAAACTTACGCGTTGGACCTATGTATCTGCGACATCTTGATAATCAAATTGGAGAGTTGTTGTGTAGAATTTAGATTTTGTAATAATTCGAATGTTGAGTTTTTCAATTATATGAATTACTTATCTTCTGTATTAATTCATAGAAAATTTTAATTTGGGCTGTATTCAATTCATCTACATTTTAACTAGTATAGGCCACCATTTTACCCAGTGGTATTTGTCATTCGCTAAGGGGTAGTTACTATATTTATAAGATCTATTTGCCTACTTTATGGTTATCTATTCAAACTAACCTACGCATTTTATTACTTATGAAACAGGAAATATTTAGGTAACTGGTCATAAAAATATTTTATAGGAGTAGTATTTTACTGCAGTACCCTTTCTTCAAAGTGTTCGACCTTAGAAGTAATAAATGTCGAGTGTGGTCACCTTGTGTTCAAAACTATTTTCATTTCAAATATTTTATTTGCTGTCTGTATATACATAATACTCATTATTCATAATGACAATATTTAACGTCATTATGTTTAAAAACCAAATCAAGTCCAAGCACGAGTTTTTCCTTACTGTTATTTGTCATATTTATAACTTCCATTAGCAAACTCAACATCTTTATATCTCCAATGGGGTTTAAATAATGACACCATAACTTCCTTCCAACTAAATCGACAATATTTGTGATTGTAATTGTCCACGAGAAGAGGAACTATTACACGAAGGATGGAGTTCTTATGTTAACTTGTTTGGAGTTCTTATGATAACTGTCACGGAGTTCCTGGAAAACGTTACGGATTTATATGGAAAGCTTTTCTATATACTTGGAGTGAAAAATGGTGAATGATATGAATTATTGCGATCGAAAAATACAAACTAAAAGATGTATCGCAATTTAATTGCTAAAATATATGTTTTCATAATTCTACTTTAAGCAAACCCATAATTGCCTTTTATTGTTGAATAACTTCCTCGTCCACCAGCACATTGAATTTAATTCACAATTTCTTCTTTACTTCAGTCTTACCTAATTGCTTTTAGTACTGTCAGAATATTTTCACATGTAATCATTTGTTCAACTTGAGTTGCCTACGCGTTTAGTTCCTTTACTTGTACCATGTAATACAGGAGGTCTCTTTCATTTCTTTCATGATGCAGCATTTCCTTATTTTACTTCTTTTGAATATTTGTATGATAAAAATATACAAGAAGGTCAGTGTGTACAGTTTCATCATTTCCATCGTGAGTATGTTCATTGCTAACATATATATCTATTTAATATTTCATGATGATATATTAAACCTACAACCACTTTGAATGACGACAAACTTACATAAACAAGGAAAACAATGCTTCTTAACAACAACCTATTTCTAGTTTTACATATAAATCGGAAATTTGTATCTTAAAATAAAGTGTCTAAGACATAAAATTCCAGAGACAATGGTAATAAAGGACCTCTGTAAGTGCTATTATCACTCTCTAACAAAGACTTAAAACAAAATGTTCCGGTAGAAGGCGCGTTAATGGTGTGCCATAAAAGACGGTGTTACGATAGATGGAGTGCCAGTATTACTGTCTCTATAAATTACAATCAATGATTAAACAACTTGTAAATGAATAAAAAGACTCTATAAAGAAAGGATAACATGCATAAAAGATAATTATTACACTGATATATCGGTATGTTCAGCTTATGGTGAAGTATAACAAAAATGTGTTGCTTTTTTGTTATTATCTTCAAATTGTATTCACAAATGTGTAAAAATACTTTCAAAAAGCACATTCATTTATAGTATGCTTCATTGCATTAAAGCAACATGTTCTGTAGCCATTATATATTAGTAGTAAAGTACAAAGGTCATTAGATAATTACGTGTCTAATTGATTCATATTCATCCCCTGTTGCTTACAAACAAAACAGTACACGCGCTAAAGTAATGAGAATTCATAGCTGGTACGTCATATCTAATATAATGAAGTCGCGTGCCTTTATTTGAGTCAGTGAAAGAATATATTAATTATTACACAGTTTGCTATGTTACGGCATTGTTCGCGATAATTAGGCAAATGTCTTGTTTATCACTTTATATTATCATGATCAAGTTAAATAAAATAAAATTTCGCAGTTAAACTGTTGTAAAGACACGCTTAACATACTAAAGCAGGAAGAAAATCGCGTGCATGGACATGTAATGAACATCAACATCTCAAGCGAACAATTTCATTTGTGTCACTGAATAGGAATGTTTCATGAATAATAACGGGGACATCATAATGTTTGTGTTGATCGATATCAAATCGACTAATTTTGTGATGGCCTTTCTAATGCTTTGCCTGTATAATGTAAAGGTATGTGTAAAGAATAAATTGATCAATAAAAAAAAATTCTAATATAACAAAGCCAACAGATCGCTGTAAATGTGAAAAATCATTACCATAATGATGATAGCCATATATCGGTCACTTGACTATAAAGGTTCTAAATTACAAGGATGTTTTGTTAAATACAAACTGAAAAGCAAACATTAGGTTTAACAGATGACAAAGTTTAATTTTTACTCGGGAATAATGTACAAATTAAGGATTGTAGCCATCAAAATAAGTAATGGGGTTGAAATATAGGTCAACTGAAATTAAAAGTCATTGGCATATAAAAAACGATTAGATTAGATTTTGTGGTTTGTCTTTTATAATAAAGAACTATTGCTTAAAAGAAAAAATTTCTTTGGGCAAACCTCGTACATGTATAGGGCAAACCTCGTACATGCATATAATAGATAATAACGCATATATAAATGAATTAGAATAACAATAAATATACAAACGACGGTGTCGGTGAATATTTGGTGTAAAAATTTGTCAAGATCCGAGCCCATTTTGTTCGTGAACGACAACATTCCTTTTAAATGCTTTTATTAAATGTTAAAAGTTTGAAAAAATACGCTCTTTTTCCAGTTAAGCTGTACCATGTCTGTTTTCAGCAGTTTGAACTTGGATTCGTAGAATCTAGATTAGAGAGAGTTACAGAACATATCAAACTTTGATCGTTGCGTGTTTCTTGGTCAAATATTGTATAATTAAATATAAAACTGAAATAGTTTTATTCCACATCATTGTTGGAAATAACTTTCAATATTTTGTCTTAAATGTAAAGCACATTCAGTTTTAGCGCAGTAACATTTTGAACACAATATATCCATTTCATGTCACTGCACTCTGCAAAAAATGGTAACCAAACAAATTTAAAATTACATGCTACTTTGTTCATATTACATTTTAAATAATGTTTACAACATCGCACTTTTCTTTAGAATTATTGACTTAAACAGGTAAGTGGTCTAAGATGTACCATTTTAAAATCATAAGCTGACATGTATTAGTTTGTCGACGGTTAAGCTTTGTAAGCAGACATGCATTTGCAATCAAGTCTTGCAGCACTTCAAAGACTTATTTAGTAATACCATGTGATATTTATTGACCAAATTATTTTTTATTTGATTAAAATGTTACAATCTGGTTTTTGTGCATGATGATTGCATTCTTATGCAAACCCGTTTTGATGTATTTAGTTGCTGGTAATGTTAATAAAGACATTTAAATGACTGTATGACTCATTGTTTCTCTCGACTTGTCCGACATTATGCCCTTGTCTAAATAATTTGCATCATTGAAATAGTCATAATAATGTTATTTGTGGTATAATAGTATTCATTTTAATAACAAAAAAGTTACAATGTAAAAGTATAAGTAGTTTTGCTATGAAAGAAAATTTATGTAGTACCCTCTCTCTCTCTCTGAGACGATATTACATTTTGTATAACTTGCAGTGATATTTTGCTCTTGAATGCCATGATGTTGCACATGTTTGTCAATAATTTTATAGAGTCAATTCATTTAGCCGTAGTTCCACCCCAGGCCCTGGTCGAGTAAGTACATTTATATTCTAGAATTTAAACAAACGCACGTGTACCAACACATTTCAGACCAATTTATAGCGGTTTGACTAGTAGCATGTCAATGTCGCCGTTAAACCCTAAAGAGAAATATACAGAGCAATAGTTGTCAGATATTTTCATACTGTTTTTCGTAAACGGTAAAATTAAAATTATATGTCTGCCAGTATGCTGAATGGATAAATTATTTGATAAATCACATTTGACTAAAGAGCGCTCGTGAGTATAATTTACGATGATACGCTCACTTTTTCATCCTGAAACATCGATGGTTATAAAATTTAAACAAAAAATAAACACACAAAGAAAACAATATAATTATGCTAGCTTAAAAGTAAACAAAACAGTCTAAATGTTAATAGTTTACAAATATAATTGTAATCATTTTGATATTTCTGCACTTTGATTGCTATTTATTTTGTATAACAATTTTGGTTTGTATATTTTGGTCGGTAATATCTTTATTGACATTAATACTCGTATTTTTTTGTATCATTATCCCTTTCAGAAATTTATGTGAAAACATCTATCTTAATATATTTTATAAATGTTACGTTACGCCTTTGCACAAATAGGATTTCTACAATTGAAGTATTGATATTTCATTATAGCGCACATATTATATTTTGCTAAATATAATATTTGTAAAAGTTTTGGAACTATGAAACAACAAACTTAAATTAAAATTGCAGGCTAAGTGTGATTGGGTCTGTACAATGAAAAGTACAACCTCCGTCACTAGTACCGACTTGAGGGTTTTTTATTTTCAACACTTAAAAGTGCTTGAATCAATCACAAGTTTTGTATTAGATGGTTTAAACTGAATAAAAAAGATACTTCTACAGTGGCATATAATATACAATACGTATGTATAACTTGGCCCTGTCTGGTGTTATAACTATGTAAAGCATAAAGAATCAAGTATCATGTAAATAAATCAAAGCACAGAAGGCGCTGAATTTGTTTGGGTCTCAGAATGTCAGAAAGGTGCAGGTTGTGAGATTATAAACCAATTTGTTTTTGTATAGTGCCACCAATGCTTTCCAGCGTTTAAATTGTAGTAAATTGGCTATAAGACTAATTGCAACACTGATATTCAATTCAATGTTGACTTAAACAATTTGAAAAAAAAATGAGTTGCCTTTAACTGGCATTTGATCTCCAGACCTCTCGCTTCCTAAGCGAGCGCGCAAAAAGGGAAGTAACCGCTTCAAAAAAGCGGACTACTTTCGGCATTTGCAATTAACAGCATCAGAGTCTGAAATTTCGCTACCATTATTTGTTTGGTCTGACGACCCAAACAAATAAAAACCAAACTGTATCCATGATGTAAATACTCTGGCAGTTTGGGCCTAAAACTGTTTTTGCTTTAATTTCATTTTCGTCAACCATGTTCAAAGGACGGTAGTTGCGTAGAAGATTGATCTATGGTCATCTTTTGCTTTTTATCATAAAACCTGCTTCATTACAATGTTCTTGAAAAATCACGGATATTAAACAACCGACCAATTAGAGCTGTAAAAAGTGCAAGATCGTTTCCTAAATTAGAATTTTCTTGTCTATACAGATGTGTTTGATATGTTTACTTCTACTCCCTACTTTGAGTCTTCTCAAGCGAGGTGTTGTCACGTAAAGTAAATAAATGAATTGATAATACATGAATGCGGATTGCCAAAATAATGCATTTATATTAAAAGTAAGCATACTTATATACTGTGTTTTTTACAAATAGACCAAATAGATTTGAAATTTAATGGTGTTAACACTAATTATTTCGCTTTTTCTTTTTAATTTCACTTAACAGAGGTTTCCGTAAATATTAATTTATTGAAGTATGTTTAAGAACAAGTCAAACCATAATGAATTTTAATCTGGTCTGTTTGCCGTTTCTGAGTTTTTATACGAATAAATAAATTACATTGTATTGCGTACAAAACTAAATATTTACTTTATTTTTGAAAAATACAAGCTCCAAAAGTGCCCATATTTATTTGTAAAATTCCGTACATTTATAAATTTACATAAAAAATATTGAGTTTTATTTCTCGATTTAACTAAAAAAGCAGACAGTTTCAACGCATTGATCAGTGTTGATAACTAGAAACTTCAATTTTTTTTTCGCAGTGTCAGCGTAGTCTTCTAACGTCTTATGTCATCTTATTATCGATCTGTTTCTAAGGTTTAAATGAGGAAAAACAGTCGAAAATTGCAGATTTGTTTCCTCGTGATATTAGGCATAAATTAGAAGAAACTTTGCTTTTTCGTAATTATGCTATGTATGCAACATCCCAGTGATAAGATTTCCATAATGTTACTCGAGTTCAGTTTTATTCATTGCATATTTACTCAAAACAAACAAATTTCCTTTATACAACTATGCATGTCATCTTGCTGCTAAGCTGACACTGTTGTACAATACGCTGACGTAGCATTCATTATTAATATTTGCAATGGTAAAATATTAATTTCTTTTTTCCCATTTACCACATGTCAAGATATTTCAATTGACTAACCTTTGTGGCATTTGCATTATAAAGACAAATGTAAATACACATTAATGCAGCACTTCCGACATTACACAAACATTGCAGTCATCAATGAAAGAAATTAATGATAGTAGTTCAAAACAGAATATTGCTTTTTCGTATTTCCATTTCAATCAGAATTTAAGCTTAAGGAATTAATATTGTTCTAATTTATAAACACTAATTACTTCCAATTTATCATCAGGGTTACCGTTTATAGGAAAGATAATTTCTAAAGACATGCACTTATACTCAATTTCTTTGCAGAGCAAAAGGCTATAAAATACATACAGAAAGGTCCGGAAAGAAAATTATTCTATAGCGCAATCGACCATTATAGATTTTATTCTAAAACAATGAGCCATAGATAAATGAAGCATACGAAAAGGAGGGTATGAAATAAACGTTAAAAGTCACTGTAACATTTAGATAAGATTTGATCTAACTTAAGATACTGTTTAATTGAAATGAATTATAAACAAGATCAACAAGGAAGGGCGGCGTTCAATGAATGCAACAACTACACGTCTCGGGAACAAGAACCAGTGACAAGGAGGTCAGGACCCCAAACAAAAACAGGACAGACTGCAAGGCACAGCACGGACAGGCTTATCACTTAAAATAATACTTAAAAAGAAATAATTGTAACCCTTCAGGAAATTAAAGAAAACAAATAATTGATTGACCAATAATCTCACAAAGTAAAAGGGCACAGGGGATGAGGAAAAGAGATTCGGGGAATGTGGGGCAAACTTAAAAAAAACTAAGCTGACAATAATGTCAGACATTGCTAGATCAATAAATGAATTTCTATATAAGGTTTAAATGTTTGTAGATGTGTGTAAATATGAATTTGATTCCTTTAAAAGGCCGATCGCCAGTAAGACCAACTACAGTATTTGCTATCTCATGTTTCCGTTTACATTACATTACAGAGGGCAGGTGTGACTTCAAATTCTTAATTTATTGTTTTCCTAAATGTTTTACTATTTCAAAGTATGATAACGTATAATCAGATATATTGCCTGCATGTTAGATTTAAATGTGTCGCCTGGCGTCTTGCCGTGATGCACATACTTCATAAACTCTGACCCCCTTTCAAAATTCCATTTTATTAAGTTTAAAGATCAAGTATTCATTTGACTGTGGACCATACGCCGCTTTTAATGGAATGGAACGTACTTGTTGCATTTAAGATTCCATGATAAACACATCTGCAGATGTTTCCAAATTCAAACATTCACCATTTTCATGTCTAAATGTTGATTTTTTTTCTTAATCCGATGCTAACAAGATTTTTGTTGAGAATTAGTGTGTGTTTTCATTATTTTATTTGATATACCTGTCTCCTGGCAGATATATTTCAACATTCAGCTACTATTCGAAATTTGCGCTTTCCCCTTTATAAATTAAAAATAAACGAGGCAAATGGCCGGTGGGATTTACCACATTATTCTACAGCTTAACAGCGAGCAGCCAACAATTATTCACCCACTTGTAAGAATTGTGACATCCCAGCCAAGAGAGTATTGTTGTATTACCAGCCAGATAAATGTTGATTTAGAAAAACTCATTTTGTTTTGTAGAAGTGAATATGTACACAGCACACACACGTAGGACGTGATCCATGCTGTTTACATCTCATGACAGAGATTAGAATTGAATTCAAATTCAAACATAAGTTTTTTTATTCTTTTAGTTTTTTATTCTTTTACCTATGAATGACTGTATTGCATTTATCACTTATACTACATGTATAAGTTAGAATATTGATTAAGAAATATAATTTTTGACATTTTTAAAAAGTTATTTACTAAAAATTTGGTTTATATTATATATTTGTTTAACTGAAATGAAATCTATCATAAATGAGTAAATTTTTTTACTTATTTACCTCATACATGTAGTGGATCTACATTTTTTAGTATTTACATTTAAATAATTTTGTAAATATTTAAATGATGTGTTTCTTTATTACAATAAAATGTTGTCATTTAAAATCTAAAAAAAAGATCCCTTAGAAGCGTTAAAAATAACAAAACAAAATGATGTGAAAATTGAAGACTTGATTTTATCGAGGTTGTACATAAGTGCAACATCCCTCATGCCTCCTAGCACCGTTTTCAGCAGTACTCAATTTTCAACAATTTATGTGCTGGAATAAATGATAGCAAAGTTCTTCTGTAGCAAAACTGATGTTATGTTAGGGGAAACCTTTTAAAGCTGTCACTTGCTTTTGTGAAGTATAAAAATCTGGAAAAGGTTAATCCTTCGCAAGCAACGGAATCAAAACAGGTATTAAAAAATATTTGTAAATTAGTAATTTGAAAATTTAAATATTATTACAAATGCTGCAGTAACAAATGTTTATTAGGTGTATTCTTAAGTTCGTTTTAAAATGTTCTTGATTGACCTGTTAACTTAGATTTCGTTAATTCAAGCAAAAAAAGAAATATTTTTCTACACAACCAACAAATAGACTATTTGAATTGAAGACAATACTGAATAGAAATTAAACCAGTCTGATTACAAACACTTATAAGTATGCAAGTCTTTAATGCTTTCAAGAATGTAATATAAACGACGTTTACAAATACAATATATCTGTAGTCTGATAACGTCAAAATATATTGAAGTGTTTTTTTAATATTTTTCTCATTACCGGTCGTACAAATGTCGCTTATTGTATTTTATGAATGGCGCCGTATCTGTTATAAAGGAGACACATGAGTATGTCATAGAAAGGAACGGTTTAACTGATAAATGTTAAATGTTTAACTTAAGAGCTGTGTCTCCAGAAATACATTTGAAGTATACTTATTCTGTCAGTTTTCCATGTTTGTTCACTTAAATATTTGTTAGCGCATTGTATTCTCAGATGAAAATTAATGATAAAGTTTATCTTGCATATATTTCAGCAACGATGTAAAAAAAACATTATGATAAAAATAAGGTTAATTCGTAAAGTACCTACTATATGTTAACAAAGTTTAACTTAATCCAAATTTTCAATACAATGTCTTTTGTTTTGTTTTCTGTAACAAATTAGAAGAGAACGAGTAATTTGATTAACTTCATAATGCTACTTATCAAGTTTTTTTTAAAAAACAGTATTACTGTTTTAAGTCTTAACATATTGGTGGCAAAAAGTAACATTTTAAAACTTAAGTTTGATAACTTTGGACTTGACAGTACGTCCATGAACAGTCTCAATCAAACCGAGCCTGCAACATTTTCAATTTTGCCGTTTGGGGCTTTCTTTAGGGATTCTTATTTTCTCTATTTTATCGCCACATCAGCGTTGTTTGTGCCGTGTGGAGGTTTTAAAAAATCGGCCCATACATTCAATCAGAGATGTTATATTTCCGATCCTTAAATATCATTCAGCACGACATGTGTGTTGTGCTTGTAATTTAGTTCTTTCTATTCTGCTACTTTCTTGTGGGGTGGTTCCAGTATTCCTCACTTGAATACTGTTTAATCACCCTTAGAATATGTGGCCTGCTTTTTAAATTTGTCTTTTGACGTATTATCTGTGATATGCAGGCTTTTTAATCTCTGATCCCCTTTCAAAATTCTAGTTTATTTAGTTCCGCCCATTGTTTTCACGTTCAGGGCACATGCAATTTTGATTTTTACTTGGGGACCATATCCCGTTTTTCATGGAATGGCACTTACGTGTCACATTGAAAGTTTCATGATAAACGCCATATATACACATCTGCGGATGTTTCAAAATTCCCAATTGCACCAGTTCATGTTAAATGTTGAAATCTGCTTAAGCCGGTGCTAAGGTGCGAGGACGGTAGTTTGCACTTGACAATACCGTCCATGAACAGGCTCAATCAAACCGAGCCTCCAACATTTTCAATTTTGCCGTGTTGGGCTTTCTTTACGGATTCTTATTTTCTCTATTTTGGAATTTATCACCTTTCACTTTTTCACACCTCGAATAATAATCTGTGAATTATTTAAACCTAAATGAATGTTCCGATAATAAGTCAAACTATGTTTACCAATGCAATAGAGAACAACAACAATATTAAAGATTTGACCAGTTAAAGGTCATTGCCATATATATTTCATTGCCAAACATGTATACGTGAATGTAAAAGTATGGAATATAAACAGAAAGTAAATGTAAATAAAAAAACTTGTATCATCGCCCTATAAGTGTTAAATAGATATTGAGTATAGTATAGATTAGTTCTTTCCGACATGGTTTACATACAGAATTGCAATATTAGCATCAATGATTTTAACCACTCCGCACTTCAATTAAATTGTATATTAAAGTGTTTAAAATAAATGTTATTTTGCAAACTAAAACATATTTGAAAAATAACATTTTACAAAATATACTAATGGTTCAATAAACTAGAGTCTTACAAGAGGCAAAAGGTCGTTTGCAAATTAATCAAGGTTAAACAATGTATTCTTATTAAAAGACTTCATTAATTCAACTTGGTCTTAGCAAAGATACAATTTAATATAACATTTCTTTCTCATAACAATAATGTTTTAGTTTGATGCAAAACAAATTCTCTTGATAAATGGATTAAATGATATTTAATTATGAATAAAAAAGAGGAATTTTTATCAACATTTCCGTTTCCTGAATAATTAGATAATTGTCGACTGAAAATTAATTCGCTAGTTAAAAATATGTTTGGGATATTCTACCAAAAGACCCTGATCTATCGAGAAATATATTTCTTCATATACTATACATTTTAATACATGTATAACGTAATAGAAATAAATAAATGTCTGTATGGAAAATGAAATACGAATTGTTGAATATTTGGTTGTTTTCTTAAAATAAATGGGTGTCAGAATATACCATTTAATATTACAAAATACAAACAATGCTTTGTTTGGGAATTACATAAATAAAAGCGCTAACAAACTGTTTTCAATTTGTGTTATGCAGGAGAAAGTTTGGTTAGGAATTTATTTGAGCTTTAATGTTAAAACATAGGCTAGGCTGTAATCCAAAGTATTTGCTCACCGAAACAAATGGCAAACATGTTGTTTATACTTTTATTTGAATAGTAATTTTAAACGAGTTTCATCCCATCTTGTTATTTTATTTTGGTAACGTTTTATTTACTCGCACTGGACACAGACCATTAACGCTTTAAATCGAATATCTGTATAGTTGTGTACATGGCAGTTCCGCTTAACATCAACAACTGAGTGTGAATTTAAGTACACAATTTAAAGGAAAAATACTCGCCATAATTATATGTAATTTTGTATTATACTTCAAATAAAATCACTAACCCACTAGATTCATTGAAAAAATGCTTCAAAATATACCTGTAACGTTAAATTTTATTTGGGACAGTCTGTTTTAATTTTATGTAGTTTTTTTACATTTATCCAAACCATTTTTAAATTAATACCATTTGGTCAAAGGTCATTACAATGGTCTATGTTTTTGTTTTTTTCAATTTATGACTTTTTAAACAATATTGAGCATAACATCGCTTTAATTGAAATATTTATGTAGTTATGGCAATAAGTATAGTTAAAGATATTTTGATATTTTGTATGGAAGAATAAATACTACCTTTTTTACTTTTGTTACTTTTACGACGAATAAGTCCCATTTATCGCTCATTTGTTCAGGTAACAAGCATCTTTTATGCTCTTAAACAATTATTTCAACATTATAAAATCCATGTTAGCTATGTCTAAAGAAGTAAAGATTAGCATAAATTAAGGAGCCTTTAAGTTTTGTTTAAGGCAGTTCCGTTTTTAATGTATTATTGTATGATTTATAAAACTATGTACAGGGCAGTTCCATTTTTGATTAAAGATTTATGTAATTATGTACAGGGCAGTTCCGCTTTAAAACAAGTTGTATACAAGATGTGGCGAACATTTTCAGAATGTCAAAATTGTGAATAGAAATTGAATATTTTTGTCGCCATGTCCTACGAATTATTCATGGTTACTGAAAACAAGCGACGTATATACATGTTTTATGAAAATTTTCAACAAAACAAATTACAGATGACTCTTTAATAGATACAACAAATTATCTATACTGGTGCTCAATTAAACTGTACAGTGTCTGGTCAGAATATATACATCCATATTTCATATTATATAGATTATCAAAGTTTACGTCGGTTCATCAAATTGTCGTAATTATCTACAAATTGGTGAAACAAACCACTGATGTCGCCAATTATAATTTTTCTTCATATATCTTATCTTAGAAAATTTATTGGTACTGCTATTCGGGTTGAAACGTAGTAATTTGCCAAGAAAAATTTAACAGAATCATTCTGAAAGGGTCTTTTAAACACCGTAACTGGCACAATGATACCAATATGATTAATATGATTAAATTTTATCTATTAGCAAATAAAATTAACATCTACACCGCGATGATTATATATGTTGAACGTTCAAATTGGACAACATCCATGTATAATAGGTTGATATCAATATGTCATCTATCATTTGGATCATTCATATTGTCTTGTACTACCACTACACTGACATTTACACACGATACGTCGATACTGATACCTTTTTGGAGATTATAGACCGAGTTACACGCGGTTTTACACAGATTAAGTAGCCTAAACTTACTTTGATTTGTAGAGGGATGTGTCATTTAGAGTTGAAATCAGAACCGTCATTAAGTACCTCTGTAAGAAAGGGATGTCCCCATGGAAATACAAGAAGACTTCATGGACACACTTAAGAAGGAGTCCCTTTCCAATAGCACTGTGAAAAAATAGGCTGCTGAATTTAAGAGGGGCAGATGATGAGCGGCCTGGGTGGCCAAAAAAGCCACGATGAAACTGCGTGAGCTGTGCACGATCTGGTCATGTGCGACAGAAGGCGAGACCTGCGAAGCATTACTAGGGAAGTGGGTATAAGCTTTGTTTCAGTTCAGGCAATTCTGACGGATGTCTATGGAATGTCAAAGGTTTGACAGTTTTGCTAAATTGGTCCCCAGACAGTTGACTGACGACCAGAAACGGATCAAGCTTGATATTTCAAGATATGTTTTGTCTCGCTACGAGGGTGAACCTGATTTTAGCTACCAGATTGTAAATCAGGATGAAACATGGGTCCATCACTTAGATCCAGAATCCAAATAACAGAGCATGCAGTGGAAGCACCCTGGCTCACCACCTCCGAAGAAATTCAAGAGGTAGCCATCCGCAGGGAAGATGATGGCTTCATTTTTTGGGATAGTTAGGGGATAATCATGATTGACAACTTGAGCAAGGTCGTACCATAACCGGTAAGTACTATGCAGACGAATTGAGACGTCTGCGTCAAAAAATCGCGTGAAAAATAGAGACAAACTGTCTCAAGGCGTTCTGCTCCTGCACGACAATGCGCCAGCTCAAACATCTCAATTTGCGATGGCTGCTGCAACTGACTGTGGCTTTGAAATTCTTCCCCATCCCCCTTATTCTCCTGACTGGCCCCCTCTGACTTCTACCTGATTCCGAAACTGAAAACCAAGCTTCGTGGTAGACGTTTTGGAAGCAATGAAGGTGTCATGTAGACCGTCAATGAGTTTTTTAGGACCAAAATAGAGAGTTCTATTTTAAAGGGTTTAACAAGTTGGAGCACAGGTGGGCAAAGTGCATTGATGTAGGATTATATTAAAAAGTAAGACCATTAGTTGGGTTGTCTGACTACCGAAAGTACATCGGGCCAAGAACTGTTTACAAACCTCGTATATATGTACTGTGCTGTTGTTAATCACATTACATGCAACAATCTGATGAAGAAAAATAGAACGTTGAAAAAAAGACTTTTACTTTAATATGAAATGAAACCATTTGACTCTTTCCGTGTGCACCATGTGATCTTCCAAACATAAAAAATAATAAACATATTGTTTTATCAATTTATTCTCAGTTTCATTTACCAAAAATTCCTTACCAAATTCTTATTGTACCTTATCAAGCCTCGTTTGCATTTGCTGAGTTTAAAAAATCTAAATCAAATCCATATTGTACTCTTTCTAGTCCCGTTAATATTTTTCGAGTCCAAAAATACATATCACATTCATAATTGTACTCGAATTAACATAGTTTTGTCAATATGGAGATCATTACTTAAAACAATTTTGAGCTCAACAATTGCATCTCGTTCAATATTCAGTATTGTACTCGTTAACTGTACTGATAATTGCTTTTTAGTATTTTTTCTTTTGTTCTATAGCTTTTTCGTATTAGATAAGATAAAACAAATTGTAATCTTATCATATAGATGCTCATTAAACTCGTCCTCGTCCTACTTTATTTAACTTCTCTAGACTCGTTTGATACTATTCTAAAACAATTTATTATATTTTAAATATGAATAGAACATTTTTAAGCACTACATTTGAATGAAAATACATTAAAATTTGCGGATGATAATATCAATGAAATATCGGATCAAAAATTTGGAAATATCTTAAAATTAACATAAAGATTGTTTGTTAAATTTTCAGTCTTTTGTTGTTGTTGTTGTTTCTTTCATGTAAGTTTTACTTCTAGTATCGTTTGAATCATTCACTAGAACTCTAGAACTAACTAGACTGGAGAGTTGTCCAGTAGTATCTAGTGTTCAAGTATGTATTTATATATTGTGCCTTTCTGATTTAAATGTAGTTATATTTCAATGATAACACTTCAATACCATTGTTAAACATAGCGTTGTTCGTGAAAAGTTATTTTGAATCACAAACCATTACCTATACATGTAAAGGTAAATTTTGTTTACGTTAATCGGAAAATTTACCCTATTATTCAGTGTCTTAAACGTTGCTTTCATAAATTATATTTAATTTTTTTAAATCAAATGATGATTTTGATTATACAACACATTTACTGTTACATGATACATAATGAACTTAATATAGCAAAGTTTGTTATTTTACAATGTAAGCAGTAAATTCAGTTATTAGAGACGTTAATATAATTTAATGGAAATTATGGAGCGAGAATCTTATATTGGTATCACTGTGTCAGCTACTTTAGGAATTTACCATTTTTCTAAACCTTGCAATATATATTTTCGTCGTCCGGTGTTCTGTATAAAGGAGATGTTTGAATAATAATTGATTGATTGTAAACATATTTATCTTAGCTCGATTATGAAACAAGTGCTTGCAGTCATATTAAACACTTTCCAATCAGCTTCCGCGAACTAACCAGTACTGGTCTCATATGAAGAAAATGACCATGACTGGAGTTGGACTCGAACACACAAGACGCAGATATCTTAAATACAAAGCTATCGCACCATTTTAGCTGGACACTTTCAATGCCGATATAATTTGATTGAATCTAACATCAACTTAATGTATCAAAGTACGCAATAAAAGTTTACGTTAAGATTCTATCTTGGAAGTGGGTCAGTATGTTTTGTTATTTAACATAAATATTGTTTTAAAAACAAGTACCTTAAATCTTTGAAATTTTTCTTCTTTTTTTCAATCACAACTTCATTCTACCAGACAAAGCCAATTTGACAAACCATCCCTTCGCCAGAAAAAAAAAACTGAAATTATTTTGTTTAAGGTAGTTGGAAATGTTGATGAAATATAAAAGGTAGCATATAGGAGGTATCTTAAAAGTTAAGGAGAAACTCGACAAAGTTAAGGGAATTTGACTTAAGGGTTTTAATGAATAAGTCTCTATATTTTCCTTATCAATTAAGGCAATTCTGTATGACTTTAAGTGAAAGTTTTGAGTTCAGAGGACATTTTTTACTTAAGATTCTATATGAATACTACCCAGTGCTGTAAATAACTCATATTAATTTTATTTACAAAAACATTTATTTAATATCTTATTAATTTGTGTTGTTGTTGCTCTTGATTTTTTCTTTAATGTTTCACGTCGCACCAACAGTGTAAAGGTCATATCGCGACTATCAAGCTTTTCTGGCGGAGGAAGACATTCGGTGTCCCGCCATGCATTATTTCAGGCACGAATGGGCACCTGATCATAAGTAAATTCACTGGCGTTTCGTAAACTGTTTGGATAGCTTCCTCACATGAAAGAATGTAATGTCCCTTGTCAAGTTCGAACCCACAAGTGGTTTGCAGTCACCTACCTTAACCACTCTGCCACGGACGCCATTATATACATTTCGTACACATTTCGCTGTCAATAACGTAATGAAAACTGTTGCTTTCATTACTTTCCAGGAACAAAATCTTGATTGATCATAGACCCCTTTACTTTTAATGTTGACGATAAAATATCAGTACTTCTAAAAACGATGTTAGTGAAAGATGCAATAAATTGGGTTTGCAATTTGCACCTAAAAGTTATTTAGTTTCCGTTGCATTTTTGAGAATTGATCTTTTTTCCAAAGATTTAACCATAACCATCAAAGTACAGCATAACAAATTATAAGAATATATTTTATCCATGTTAATATTAGAACAGTTGAAGCCTTCTATATTCTTTCTTAATTTTGACTATATTGAATATTATTGAAATTATTTTTTCTTGCTTTGAAGATATTTCTTCAAACTAAACAATAGACATGTTTACGTGGTTTTATGAATATGTAAATAATTAATAAATATGTCTATTTGCTCTTCAGTAATGATTTATCAAAGCCGAAACCATTCGGAATGACATAAGATTTACATTATCAAGCTAAACAACATAAACTTATTCTAGTTTTAGATATAAAATAGGAAATTCATGTCTAAAAATAAAGTGTAAAAGATGTTACTTTCCACAAATACTACTGGATACGCGCCATTGTCACACGATCAGAAAAAAAACACTGATAAAATGTTGGTGTCGCATCATGAAAGACTATGTTACAGTCACACGTTCACTTGTAAAATATCGTTAAACCTTTACGATACAATGTAAATGAAGTTTTGGTTAAAAAAAGAAAAGAGAAAATATGGGAAATTATACAGCTGAATTCTTGTTTCATTGAATAACGACATTTTTTTGTAAACCATCGTTACAGTGCAATAAAATCCTGGATCCCAGATTTCGTTATGTTTGTTCGGAGACTTATTTCTTGCCCGAACGAGTTCAATGTGATTCGTTGTTTTCCTGAGAAACAAGTAAACAGAAGATACCGTGTAAACGGTGTATTGCACCTTAAAATGTCGTCTGCTTAATGTCTTAATTTCCATATCGAAATTGTGATTGTCATTAAACTATTTGGTACCTGAACCAATCAGAGGTTTGCAAAGCTTATCCATTTAATTGTCTTATTTAAGCAGCATACAGCTTAATAATACCGACATGTTTATATGTGTTTAAGTAGGTTAAGACGCCACTTTACATCATTCATTTATTTCTTAGCACTTACTAACATCCTAAACAATGTTGTTTATTTCGGAAGGCAATACATGTCGTAGTTTATTATAAAGGACAAAATATGTTGTTCTTTATTTTGAAGGGCAATATAGATTGTTGTTCATTTAGAACAGTGTTTATCAAATAGAAAGGCTCTGTTTAGAAAGACAATATACGTGTATGTTGTTCTTTATTCCAAAGGACAATATATATTGTTGTTTGTTTATTTAGAAGGGCAATATATTTTTTGTTTATTTAGAAGGATACTATTAGGAAAAAAGTAAAGCAAAAAAGTATATGTTGATCTTTATTTAGAATTATAATATATGTTGATCTTTATTTAGAAAGACACTATATGTTGTTGTTTATTAAGGACAGAAAATGCTATTGTGTGTTAACAATGAAAATATATGTTGTTTATTTATTATCATATAATTATTAAATTCAGATACTGTTTGAGATGACGAGTTCCGCTTGATCTTGTTATGCTTCTCTCCAGCTTGCAAAAATAAAAATTACTTAAACAATGATAAGATAAAACATATTTTTTCAGAAATCAATCAAACTTAATGATCAACTACGAATCAATAAAAAATTATTTTCGATCATGTATTTCAACCTTCTTCATATGATTGTGTGAATGTCAATTAAAAGGAAACCAAACATGCGTATCCAGCATGCAGTAAATGTCGTATAGCTGGTTGCACAGGCTAATGAGTCATACACGCTATATTCAAAAAGAATGACAAGTCAACATGTATATACATATATTAAGGTTTTTATTTCATAATGTGCACTATGGAACATGACTTTGATTTATGAATATTATAGTGCAGGATACATGCGGACTGATCTTATGTCAAAATGATTAATATATGTAACTCTAAAACCTGTGTATTTATATACATTATAAAATGTCCTTAGGACAGGTTGATATTATATATACTATTCTCAAATGTCTGAGGAGGAGTTCGACTTTGGTATTCCACTCGTACACTTGTGTGATTGTATTTGTATATTAAAAGTATGTAACATCCGTGAGTTCTTCCTCCGTTATACGACATAAACCAGGTCACTATCTGTTCCAATAGGAATAGGCAGTTTTACGCATCAGAATGAATTTAAATATTTCAATTTAACTTCTACAAATTTTGGGAAATGATGTTTTATTTGCTTGGCAAGCACCTTTTTTTAAATGAAACGTTACGTTAAAATGTTGATTGCAGCGTGCATTTTACATTCTATATTATACTCAAACTTTATGGTTATAAGTCTAAGCATTCATTCCTTTTTTAATAATTCTTATATAAAAGATTCTGTTTTGCTGTTTTAGAATATTTAGACAAATTAGTCATACCATAAAGAGACCCAAACATAGCCATTCATGATATATTACACTGGTAGCAAATACATCCAATTATCATGAACGTTAACATTATTAATTGACTCATGTTATAGTTTAACCAGCAATCGTGCAACGACAACTAGAAAATTGATATCATTGTTGCAGCCATAAATGGCTTTTATCATTTGTTTAAATTGTAACCACTCTCGATAATTTTATAATTGGACATGCACAAAATATGTACATTCAGCATTGTGCTAGTAGTAGATCTTAATAGAGGCGCCCAGGGGGGGTCATTTATTTTCATTATGTACATATGGTTAAAACTTTAAAAACCTTCTCGTCTAAGTAACAAAGTTTAAGGCTTTGATATGTGGTATACAATATCATCTTTGAGTCCCAACCAAAATTGTTCAAAATTTGCCTCTGGTATCAGTATTGGCCCTGCCCCGGAGGTCATAGGTTTTCCTTTTATGTATATAGTAAAAGATTTAAAATTGATAAAGTCTAGAGATTAGATATGTTGCTTAAAACAATGTGTAATGTGTAATGGACGTCTACCATGATTGTTAAAATTATAGCTCTTGGGTCAAAAGTGGCCCTTGTCCGTGCCCCTGGGGTCATTGATTTTCATTATGAGCATTTAGTAAAAACAGAAACTAAAACAAATGCTTTCTGAATAGAAAAAGCTACAGCTTATATATATGACATGAAATATTGTCTGGTAGACATGTATCAAAATTGTTTGAATTAGATATTTTGGTCAAAATTTTGCCCTGTCCAAGGGGACAGTGACCAACTTTCTTGTCTTTTGATGTATAGCCATAAAATTTGGACCATGTGCAGTTTAAGATGTAAACTTATTTTAATATCAGCTGACCTAGATTTTGATATATGATCTACTCTCCTGTTCTTTGGTGTACAGCTATTGGGCCATGTGCACTGATTAAGACGTTATTTGAACTTTGATAACAGCTGACCTAGTTTTTGACGAAGTGACTTACTGCCTTGTCCTTTGATGTACAGTCATGGAATTTAGCACATGTGAAATATAACCTTGACCTACAAAGTCACTCGACTCAACAACATCATGGAAAAGTTCAATTGTATAGAAAAAAAACTTTCTGTTCCTACAATATTATTCAGTGTTGTATTAATGCGGTGGCATAGCACTTTTCACAAATGCAATCTTCTTATATTTTGAAAGTGTTATATAGATAATTTTACTGACTCCTCCTCCCCCCCCCACCTTCCTGGCGTTTGCTCTTCAAGCACGACACGGTCTGCAGATGAATATGTTTCTTCTATATAAATTTGAAGCGGGACTGTCCTGCACTCAATAAGAGCTATCCATGCATGATCATCAAGCATTACTCATTAAATGGCACGATGAGATACAATGCATTCAAAATTAGAAATAAAAGGAATTAAAGCATGCTTGTTTTTAGTTCCAGTGCGCCATTTTTTTGAATTGCAGCAAAACTTAATTGCTTTCACATGTAAACCACGTGAAAACCTTCCTAATCAAACAAACGAGTAACCACGTAACAATACAATTCCAAACTGTTTTATGTAACTGAGCGTCAAACGTGAAATATTTGTACTATGTCATATTCAATACTATATATTGACATGCATTGCAATTTGAAAGTGCTATCTGGAGTACTGAACGACAAGATGTTTAACAATTTATTTTATTTTCTAAGAGCTACAGTCTCATTTATTGTGCAACTTTGCGTTTGATCAGAAAAGAGTCTGTTAAAGGACAGTACAGGAACTTGTAATTACAGTCCATTAATAATAGCTATATAAAACAAATAAGTGTAACTCGATCACTGATTTTCGTTGATAAACGTTTTATAAATGAGATGTATGATTGACAATTTCTCAAAACATAATATTATTTAAAAAATTGCATCAGTAATATAGACCAACAACAACATATTTGTTTCAATCAGTAATAAAACAGTTTTGCTTATTTAACATTTATCTAACTTTAGAAATGGTAAGAATCAAAGCCAAAGAAAGGCATGTCAAAATAATATGTTTTGGTTAATTGAAACAGGTATATGGCATATTGGATAAAAGTGGGTTCAAAAATATAGTCATATTTTCAAATTTTGGAATATAAACCTTTTTATTTGTTTATTTATTTATTTATTTATTATTTCAATTTCTTTTATTTATTTTCAGTTTGATTCATTGATATGAGTGCATCATTTTATATTTTAAAGCACAATTCATATAAAATTTGTACAGCCGACTGAAATTCAATGATAAAACCTTTCAAATTGGCAAATGAGGATTGTTGTTCGAAGCATTGCCTTTTTTTCTTTTATATTAACATGTAACGTTTTTATATACAATCAGTCCAGTGAAAACCTCGTCCCCCAGTACATTGAATTTAATTCACAATTTCTTGATGTTTCGCAACGCTTTGAATTTCAATCTAACCTGATTACATAAATCTTTTAGTACTGTCAATGTTAACTTGAATTGCCTTTGTTTTAATTATCTTATTTGTACCAAGTACTTAATGTATCTATCTCTTTCGTGATACAGAATTTTTTCTCTCAACAAATAAATACAGGGCACCGATGTAGATTTCAAGGATTCTTTGCAAAGCAGAAATTATTCGAAAGAAAGGTAACGAGATAACATTTATTTCATTCGAAAGCACACATTCACATGAAAAGATCCTATAATTCTTTGAACTTTCTTTATAAAATTGCTTATTTTGATTGTTTGTTTGATAAAAATATACAAGAAGGTAAGTGTGTGCAGCTTCATTATTTACATCGTGAGTATGTTCATTGCTAACATATATATCTATTTGATAGTTCGTGATGATATATTAAACCCACAACCACTTTGAATGACGACAAACTTACATTAACAATGAAAGCAATGCTTGTAAACTACATCAACCTATTTCTAGTTTTACATATAAATCGGAAATTTGTATCTTCAAATAAAGTGTCTAAGACATAAAATTCCATAGACAATGGTAATAAAGGACCTCTGTAAGTGCTATTATCACCCTCTAACAATGACTTAAAACAAAATGTTCCGGTAGAAAGCGCGTAAATGGTGTGCCATAAAAGACGGTGTTACGATAGATGGAGTGCCAGTATTACTGTCTCTTTAAATTACAATCAATAATTAAACAACTTGTAAATGAATAAAAAGACTCTATAAATACAACATAACCTATATTTAAAGGATGATTATTACACTGATATAAGTTCAGCTCATGATGAAGCATAACAAAAATGTGTTGTTTTTTTTATTATCGTCACATTGTATTCACCAGTATGTAAAGAATACCAACAAAACGCATACTTATTTATAGTATACTTCATTGCATTAAAACTACATGTTCTATAATTGTTCTTTTTTAAATTTTATTTAAAGCAGTAAAGGACAGTTTTGAAATGTCACCTTATTTAGAAAATATTGTATCAAGAAGACTAAGAATAGCTTTGAAAAAACTGCGTATTTCAGCTCATACTCTTAGAATACAGACAGGTAGATATTCACGTGAAAGAGTAGAGCGTAATTTCAGATATTGTTTAATTTGCAATACAAATGAAATTGAGGACGAGTTCCATTTTGTGTTCAAGTGTCCTGCAAATGAAAATTTAAGAAATATATATATTAAAAAATTATTACAAAAATAGACCAAGCATGTTAAAGTTTACTCAATTATTATTAAGAGATAAAAATAAAGAAACAATTATGCTTTGTCAATATATTAATGAAGCTTTCAAATTACGATACCAGATTATTAATGCTTAGATATATATTTCAACCTACTTTTATGTATACCTAACAGGTCCAAACTAATGAAAAGTTTTATTGTGTATACCTGTGTATGTAATAGCCATTATGCTTTAATATTTGTGTCATCTCTATTTTGTTTCGTCTATCCAATATATCATTTTTACTTTCATGTCATTGTATTTTTCATGTCATTATTTATGTATGCTTATATATATGTAATCACGAGAAACTTGAAGTTTAAGTGAAGTAAACGTCCTTCTTCTTCTTCTTCTTCTTCTTCTTCTTCTTCTTTTTCTTCTTCTATAGCCATTATATAGTCTATTGTTGGTAAAACAATGTTGATAAATTAACTTACCATTTGAGAAATTCGGAGGTCCAATTTATTTACATGTACAACAACAAAAATATTTACAATTTGTAACAAATATTAGGCAACTTCTGTTTCATGTAAAATAAAGCACCAACATATTTATAGGTTCTACAATTAAGATATTATAGAAAAAAAGAAATCGCAGGATGTGCTCCGACCATTTTCAAAAATCATTACATTGTTTTAAACACATCTAATTTGTTAAAATCCAAATATAACAAAACTGTTCGATATCATTTACAATAAACTGCAATGAGTTTAAAGGTACATTATGCCTAAAAAATAATAATGAATATTTCATTCATTTAAGATATATTATGCTTAAATTACATAATACATATATTTATAATTGCTACAAAGTATCTGTAAAGACAGAATAAACTTGTTTTAACTTCACACAGAGTAGATATGTTGTGTTTAAAATTCTACACACAATAGGTGGTTATAAAATAAATATATGGTGTCATTAAAAAAAGGCAGGTTTTTTTTTTGGTTTTTTTTAAGACCAAAAGGCGACGGAAGAGAAATGTTGGTTAAGATATTGGCCAATGAATATTTTTCTTTTTGTTTTTCTTTTTCTTTTTGAAATAATAATGTCACACCAAATTTATTGCTTTCAAAATAATAAAAAGAAGCATTTCTGAGACAAAATGGGCCTTTAAGCCATTTTTAAAACGTTAATAATGGTCAGCAAATAGCAAAATATCAGCAATGTTAATAATACCAGGAATTGCATCTTGCTTATTATATTTCAGAAACGTTTTGACATAATTTAGATGGCACTTATAAATGTTCTACGTATGTTTTAGCTAAATTATTTAATCCATAACAGAACCCTATCTATGTCGTCAAACATCTTCTCCCAATCTAGGAATACTACATGATAAAGTTTCTTTTTACAATACAAAATTTGGTAAAATAGCATGTAAAACAAATATACAATTACTAATTGCTGCATACTGTTTTAATACAAACGTTGATCACAGCTCATTAATGTTTTGTAAATATGTTTCCAAAATATGTATATCTTCGCTGCGAAAACTTGTAAAACATATGTATTGTCTTAAAGTAAAAATTGAAGAAATATATGAACTTTCCGGAGAGCCCTCGTATTACAAACCTTCCATTATAAATCAATTCAGTTTAGATGAAGAATGTCGTCTAGGCGTCACTTTATTTTTGCACGCAGTTCTCTTAAAATGAAAAAAAAAAGATTGCAAAAGCAAATCAGCTAACAAAGCTTACATCGTCAAGACAAAGCGTGTAGCCTCGAAATAATGATACAACATGGCTAATAAGATATTTTAGTAAATTGTAATTGGTATTATTTCCGATGAATTTAAATAAGTATATATAATTATATTGTTCTTTACCCTTTTTTATTTTTTTATTCTGTATCCTTACTCATACGTGTGTTGGATCAGAACTGATAAAAGCTACAGACGGTAAAAATATATTTGATAAAACGTCAGTCAGTCAATGTAATAAACAAATATCTGTGGCAAAAAGCCTAATTTCATTAGAACAATTTAACCTCCAAATAAAACAGATGTAACCCTTTTAAAGTCTCATTCATAAGAATGATTTGGGCAACCTATTAATTCAAATCCCACTATTTCAAGAATTTATAAAACATTAACCATATATATATAGTATAACCAAAGTTTTTCTTAAAGGCTATAAGATATCCGTCCATATTCGGTACTGAATAAAATTATTAGTTAGATATGAAAGAGCGTTCTCTTTACAGGTCTGCAAATCAAAACAACGCCTACACTAAATAGCAAACCTTTACCTGAACTCAATCAAGAGACAAATGAATGACAGTGATAGTTGGTGTCTGATAAGACAAACATGTTCAGTTCAGTGTCAGTAATTGACAATGAAGTCAACAAACTGTTGAAATCTCGGATATAAAGTGAGATCCTAAAATGGTTGCATTAAGAATAATTCCGGAATTAGGAATATTTGGGAATTTTCAAGCTTGTTTCAGGGCACAAACACACATTTAACAATTCCAATTTTGTCGTGAAGCACTACTTCATGTTAGATATATCGAAAATAACAGGTTGATCGCTCTGTTGTGAATGGCGGTGTATCGTAACGATATAACGATAAATATGTGCTTGTACCCCAGATTAGAGATAGAAATAGAGATAACCACATATGCCAATTTCCACATAAGATATATTTATAGAGGATATAGAAATTTTACAAACTCAATGTGTAATATATATCAATTATGAAGCATATCATTTTTGAAATCAAGCAGACATGTTGTACAATATGTAAACATGTAGTACAGAATTTGATTGCCAGCTAGATAAGGAGTTTTAATTTCCAGCCATGTTGATACACGAATGGAATCAAGTTTTTCAGTAGAATCTGTTATCAAAGATATACTTACCACATCAAGGGTTATATATAAATTTTAATTTTAATTTATAATTAATAGTACATGACATTATGGACTTCAATGCAGTTAGTTACTTAAGACACTAACATAACATTGAACTGCTGAAAGATAAACTTAAATTTACAGCAATATCTTTATGCATTTAATCCAGCGCGGAAAGGATGTTTGTCAATTAAAACTAAAGTTATTGAAATTGAACATGAAAAGTTTCAACTTAGGGAGTAGGTTTGGCATGGACACGTGATTTTCTGGTCTGGCATGGCTTTATATAACTCATGTAAATGTAACAAAGTATGGCAGACAAAGTTGCAGGCAGCAAACAGACAGATGATCGAATCATGGGCAAGGCGAAATAACTATATATCTCTCCCGAAGGTAAATGACAAAAGTGAAAAAGATTGATCAAACTTGTCAATATATTCAGTGACGGTTAGATAGGATTGATTGAAAAAACCAACGATTGCATGTCTTTCACCATTACCATAACTTTTCAAGTAATGTTGATACTTAACGGTGTCCTAAGTTAAAAATGAATGACCCTGTCATGCTTTTTTTAATATGTTCGTTAGGCCACAAACTCGGAACAACTTTTTAAGCTGATAGGTTTTCACAATAAACACTTGAGTATAATAAATATATATAAGAATAACAATGTAAGGTTTTTGATTGTGTAGTATATTTTCTGATGTACACATTTTGCGCGATTCAAAAATTCTACCTACACATTTTGTCATGTTAATATGTGTTTGTTTTCTATTTTGAACAACATTTTAGGAAAGCGTAACATGCTCTCTTTGATACTGTCTTGCATGATATGCTTTTAAATGAATCTGAAATACCCCCCCCCCCCCCCCCCCCGTTTTCTGTAAACGCATATATCTAAACGCTATTCTATTATCATTACCTCTGAAAATATTCTATCTGAAAACATATATATAGGTAATGAACAATCTAACTGTGAAATAAAGAAAACACATGCATGTACATACGTATTAAAAATGCAATAACAGTTCAACCATTAATACATGATAAAGCATTTGTCGGACTGTAATTTAACTTAATAGAACTTTAACATTTTAAAGCATTGACTTCCAATTAAAGTTTGCCGTTTCGTGAAATTTGAGTTGATTAACAAATATGTTTTTTTCTCCATTCAATTAATTACATAAGGTAAATACAATTGTTACCCTGGCAGAGTTATATGAAGGGTGGCGATTAATTCTCCCGCCGTTTAGTACTAGAATGGTATAATTTAATCAGGAAGCTTTGCCACGTACTTCATCGAGTATCACACACTACAACTGTGTTACCTCGTGGCATTCATAATAATATATTTCACAAATTCTTTTTTTTCTGTGACTCGTTTGTATCATTAGCAAAGTAATCTTAGACTAACCTTATATTAAAGCCATCAATGTTTGCTGCATTTCAAAGTATTTGCTCACTGGAACTAATGACAAGCAGGTTTTCTATCCTTTGATTTGTATTTTTAGTGAGTTGCAACAAACCTTATAATTTCATCAATAACGTTTGATCAACTGCAGGTAGCTCTCATCAAAAGCCAGTTAGTTCTCCCAATGAAAAATAAGATTTATGCGGTACATACATATAATAATTATGTCATACTTATTAACGTCATAATTACTCTTCGATTCGACACCGACACTGTTAAGGTTATTTTGCCATTTTAAGGAATTTATACTTGACAGAGATCTCAGAAATGCATAAACTCTACATAAAAGGTCTTAATGTACATGTAACCACTTTACTTAAATCACCGACCTTCAAAAGGTAGCAGCTGAATTGCGTAAACATACATAAGACATAACTGAGTTGATATAGAACAAAAATAGTAAAGTACATGGGTCATTAGATAATGACGTGTCTAATTGATTCATATTCATCCCCTGTTGCTTTCACACAGAACAGTTCACGCACTAGACTAATGAGAAATCATAGTTGGTACGTCATATCTATTATAATGAAGTAGCGTGCCTTTATTTTAGTCAGTGAAAGAAAATATGTTAATACTGCAGTAATTATTTCACAGATTGCTATATTACGGTACAGTTCGCGGTAATTAGGAAAATGTCTTGTTTACCATTTTATATTCTCGTGATCAAGTTAAATAAAATAAAATTTCGCAGTTAAATTGTTGTAAAGACACGCTTAATATACTAAAGCAGGAAGAAAATCGCGTGCATGAACATGAAATGAACATCAACATCTCAAGCAAACAATTTCATTCGTGTCACTGAATAGGTATCTTTCATGAAAAATGCGGGGATATCATAATGGTTGTTTTGCTCGATATCAAATCGGCTCATTTTGTGATGACATTTCTCTATGACTTTTTAGTGTGACGGTTTGTGTAAAGAATAAATAATCAATATATTAATCTTTCTAATATTATATTGCAAAATAGAGAAAAATAAAGAATCCCTAAAGAAAGCCGAACTAGACAAAATTTAAAATATTGAAGGCTTTGTTTGATTGAGCATGTTCATAGAGGTAATGGAAAAGTGAAATTACCGTCCACGCCCTCTGGCACCGGATTAAACAGAATTCAAAATTTTATCATGGTAATGGTGAAATTTTGAATTTAGAAACATCCGCAGATGTGTTCATACGGTGGTTATCATAGAATCTTCAATGTAACACTTTTGCCAGACAGATCTCTGTAAATGATAAATCACTACCACAATAGCTGTATATCTGTCACTTGACTATTAATATTCTAAATTACAAGGATATTTTGATAAATACACATTAGGTCAAAATCTAGTTTAACATAATGTCACAGTTTAGTTTTTACTATTGAATAATGTTCAAATAAAGGGCTGTAGCTCCAAATATAAGAAGAGGAAGATTACTGGGTTAAAATATAGGTCATGCCACTGCACTCTGCAACAAATTGGTAATGAAACCAAATGAAACTTACATTTTTCTTTATATGGTTCCTTTTTTTTTAAATAATGTTAACAACATCGCACTTTTCTTTTGAATTATTGACATAAACAGGTAAGCGGTCTAAGATGTACAATTTTACAATCTCACCATGAGCTGGCATGTATTAATTTTTCGGATGGTTGAGCTTTGTAAGCAGACATGCATTTGCAATCAAATCTTGCAACCCTTCAAAGACTTATTTAGTAATACCATTTAATATTTAATGACCAAATTAATTTTATTTGATTGAAATGTAAGAATCTTGTTTTGGATTTTATATCGCCTATGTATCATGACTCCATTCTCATGCAAACCTTTTGATGTATTTAGTTGCTGATTATGTTACTAAAAACTTGTAAATGCCTGTATGACTCATTGTCTCTCTCGACTTGTCCGACATTATGCCATTGTCTTAATAATTTGCATCATTGCAATAGTCATAATAATGTTATTTGTGGTATAATAGTATTCATGTTAATAACAAAAAAAAATACAATGTGAAAATATAAGTTGGTCGTTGTTTTGCAATGAATAAAGCAGCTTCGAATAAACGAAATAAACATGTAAATCTTTTGTTGTTGTTTTTTTTTTGTCGAAAATGGTAATGTTTTAATGCTGATACATTAAACCTGTTTTATGTGACGTTGCCGTCCAATTTTTACGATTTAGTGAAACAAGCCCTTTGTATTGTTCTTAACATTAATATTTATTTCATTTCCATGAAATAAGTATTATGTCTATATTTCTGTTCTAAATAAACTTAAAACGACAAAATCGCGTTAATATATGATTAGTTTTGAAACAATTTAAGAAATTTTAAATTTGGTGTGCATATACATAATAGAAACATAATTCGTTATTTTATTTACGTTTAATATAATGCACTTAATTATTATGTATATGAAGAAGTAAATGAGAGCTAAGTTTACCTTTTGATTTTCATTTACAGCTTACATACACTTTAACATTTACAAAGCAAGACCACTTTTTTCTTATGATAGATTTTAAATATATCATCAGTATACTAATATACATACTTTTAGAATATTTTTACTCATTTACAAATTGTGACGCCATTGATGAGGAAACCGGAGACATTGGTGGTGGTGCTCAATCTGTGACAAACGATAAACGAATCAACAATCGGAAAGTTGTTTAAAGCCAATGTAAAAGAGTGATAAAAAATGTAAAAGATTTAAAAGATCTAATGTCTTAGACACTTTATTTCAAGACTTGAATTTCCGACAAATATGTAAAACTTGGAATAGTTTACCGTTGTTTCCTTGTTAATGTAAGTTTGCAGTCATTCAAAGTAGTTGTTAACAATATCACCATGACCGTACCAAAAGGACGATTTTATTAGTAATAAACTTTCTCATGATTTTAACTTCCTCATGATTTTAACTTTCTCATGATTTTATGGTGGCTGATTTCTGCCATGTCGTTACTTCGTTCTATCACAGTTGAAGGGGCGACAACAGTGAACACTTAAGAACGAAATAACGACAAAAAATATAAATTCTCGTTATGTTGCACTTTTTTATTGTTTTGTCGTTACCTCGTGGTGGCGCCCTTCATACGTAACATCACGACAAAACGTTGATACGAAAGCGCCGATACGAGATTTTAATGCGTCAATACGAAGATAGAAATATCGTATTGTCGACCCATATTTGTCCGCTCTTGTTTTTTCTCCACTTTCTGGGTTCTGTGAGCCATGTCGTTGTGGCTGGGTTGTGTTGGGGAAATTCACCTTGTCATGTCGGTCTTGTTCTCATTAGTTTACAATTCAATGTTTGATGGCAGTGTAGAATAGTTTATAAAATGTACACACGGGACGTAAATATAAGCTGAAAAACTGTTATACTGGATTGAAATTAAATCTATATTACTAAAGTATATTGCTTACAGTGCGAGTGATAACACTTTGCCATACTTGATTGCGTGCATATTTATTTTTATGATTAGTTTACTGAAAAAGCAAGCAGTTACAACCCATTGATGAAAACTACAATTAATATTTGTTTTCGCACTGTCAGCGAAGCCTTCTAACGTCTGACGTTATCTTATTATAGGTTTAATGAGGAAAAACAGTCGAAAATTGCAGATTTGTTTCCTCCTGATATTAGGCATAAATTAGAAGAAACTTTGCTTTTTCATGATTATGCTATATATGCCACATCCCAGTGATAAGATTTCCATAATTTTACTCGCGTTCAGTGTAATTTATAGCATATTTACTCAAAACAAATAAATTTCCTATATACAACTATGTATGCTATCCTGCTAAGCTGACACTGTTGTACAATACGCTGACGTGGCATTCATTATTTATATTTGCAATGGTAAAATATCAATTTCTTTTTTCCCATTTACCACATGTCAAGAAATTTCAATTGACTAACCTTTGTGGCATTTGCATTATAAAGACAAATGTAAATACACATTAATGCAGCACTTCCGACATTACACAAACATTGCATTCATTATTGAAAGAAATTAATGATAGTTGTTGAAAACAGCATATTGCTTTTTCGTATTTCCATTTCAATCAGATTTTAAGCTTAAGAAATTAATATTGTTCTAATTTATAATTCACTTATAACTTCCAATTTATCATCAGGGTTACCATTTATAGGAAAGACGATTTCTAAAGACAAGCACTTATACTCAATTTCTTTGCAGAGCAAAAGGCAATATAAATACATCAAGAAACGTCCGGAAAATATTAAATTATTCTATAGCATAATCGATCATTATAGATATTATTCTAAAACAATGAGACATTATATGATAGATAAATTAAACATACGACAAGAAAAGAATGGAATATACGTTAAAGGGGTACTGTGAAAAATAAATTAAATCTCACTGAATGTCATCATTCTTTGTAAAATAAATACAAAGTGACATTTTGCTTATATTTTCATTGTCAAGATGAGCCGAACTATACATTTCAAAGATAGTGAGTGACCAACGGTTGATATTGGAAAATGGTAAGGATTAAAATATAATTCTGCCTAAACTATAATAAAGACTATATTAATTGAACATTACAGGTAAATTCTGATGGATATTTACAGAAATTTTCTTTGGTCGCTTAAGTAGTTAATGAAATTGAAATTTATTATGACAAAATGTTATTTATCTCGAGTTTCACCTGTTCACTTACTATATACCCTCGGATGTCATTTTAAGATGCTGTATGATTATAATTCTAAAAACTCGGCTGACTGTTAAAGGCCAATCGTCGGTAAAGCTAACTACAATAATTCAGAAGGAGATGCACAGCTAGCAGCCGCCAAAACTATATGTTACTACAATGATTTAGCGGCTTATAAGAATTATGATACCCAAAAGAATAACAAGAATAAAGATCAACAAGGCAAAAGCAACGTTCACAGGACGCCTCCCCCGAGCCTAGAAAGAATTGTTGGTTACATGTACTTATCCAATTAGATAGGAAAACTCCCTTTTTGTTTGTAGTAGTGTATATAAAGACAGCACATATTTAACGTTTCTAAATCCGATACTAACAAGATATTTTTTGTTAGTAAGTTTGTAATTTCATTATTTAATTTCATTAACCTGTCTCCTGTCAGAAATATTTCCAAAGTTCGCTACAATTGGAAATTTGCTCTTTCCCCCTATATAAATAGAAAGAAAATAATCGAGGCAAATCGCCTGTGGGATTTACCACAGGTGCAAGTGGCATTGATTTGACCTAAAATGTGTATGACCTTGCTATTTATACAATGAAATATCAATATATTAAAAAAAAAAAAAAAAAGAAAATGCACTGTTATATTATTATAGACAAGGTATGCAACATTCAGGTACGAAAATTATGGGTACGCCGGTTATCTGTGTTAAAATTTTTCTTCGGGCGGTAATATCGTCGGATTTTTGCATGGAATCAATGCACAGTATATTTTTCTATTACAATTTCCTATTTACAGATCCCCAATTAACCGCTAGTTAATGTTATAAAGCCCGAAAGTAAGAAATCTCACAGGTCCGAAAGATGAGACCGTCATGACATGTACATTGTAACCTGGTATTTACGCTTGAAATACATCAACAAAGAGATAAAACGGGTCGAACACACATGCAAACAACTGGATTTTACATACACTTTAATGGTGTTATGCTGCACGAGTCGAACTCAGTCATATGAGCCTGTATTTAAAGAAATATTCTACATTTATGTAGACGATATTTTTAGAAGGTAATTCCTACCGGAAGTATTCTCCGGCTTCCGTTTCACATACATTGACATAAAGCGGAACAGGGAACCAAGCACGTGTTGCTGGAGAACACTTCCGATTTAGGAATTACCTTATACATGTAGAATTTTTCCTAAAATACGGGCACATAGGACTTAGTGCCACTCGTGGAGGATAAAACCATTTAAAAGTATGTAAAATCCATTTGTTTGCATGTGTGTTCGACCCGTTTTATCTATTTGTTGATGTATTTCAAGCGTAAATACCAGGTTACAATGTACATGTCATGACGGTCTCATCTTTCGGACCTGGGTGATTGGTGTCGGCCTGGTGATTTTTCGTATTCTTTGTTCTATAGTAAATTAGTCACATTTGAGGCTAGATTCTCTCAGTTCCACTGTTCTTGATGAATTATATACTGTTTTCAACTTTAAACACCAACACTATCTAAGTCAAATGAGGTCCGAAATATAATATGTTAGCCATCTACTTTTTTCAAAAATCTTCATTCTGTTGTAACGCTGTTTAAATTAAACACTTTGAAAACTGCTGATGGCAATGATGGGTAGTACATTTATAACCTTTCCGCCACAAATAATTTCCTGGAAAATACACAAAAAATCAACTTTTAAAGTCATCCAACCCACACAAAAACTACACATATGCAATAGATGCACATTGATTATGACCAATCAGACTAGAGAGAACTTAAATTGGGCCACTTCAAAAATTAAAAGAACAACTTTCTAGACTACAACGGGTTTGGTCTAATTCCGTACCTGGGTGAAACCAATTATAAGTACATATTACTATACGGAATATTTCTATTTTTCTATCATTTTTTACCGTTTGAGGGGGAAATAGATTGATGTGTCTGAAAAGCATCTGCCATAATAAATAGATAATTATACATGTATATTCTGCGTAAACTTATGTTTTCACTTTATTAATTTTTTCATTTTATTTCATTTTTTTCGGACAGAATTATTCATACAATGGTATTTAATCACTTTCTTTAAAAGAAATAATTGTTTTATTTCACTTACAACAGAGATCAGAGGTGACTTTAAATTCAAATTTAAGTATTTTTTTTTCTTCTACTTATGACTAACTGTATTGCAGATATCACTAATAAAAGTTAGCCTATTAAGTAAAACAAAGATTCTGTGGCATTTTTAATTGTTTATTCACTATATAGAGTTTTGTTTATGTTAAATTTTTGTTTTACTTACATGAAAATTATCATACATGAGTAAATATTTTACTTATATTACCTCATACATGTAGTGGATCTACATTTTTCAGTATTGACATTTAAATGATTTTGTTAAGATTTAAATGTTGTTTTTTTTTATTGCAATAAACTGTTGTCATTTTATAAATCTGGGAAAGAGGTGATCCTCAGTATCATTAAAGCAACAAAATTACGTGAAAATTGCAGACTGTTTGAACGAGTCTGTACATGAGAGATAATGAAAAAGTACAATACCCCTCACGCCCCTAGCACCGTTTTACGCTGAACTCAATTTTCAACACTTTATGTGCTTGAATCAATGATCACGAAGGACTTAAAATCAATTGACACCTGCGGTTGTGAAGTATAGACATCTAGAAAAATGTGATCCTTTGGAAGCAACGAAAGCAAAACATGTATTAAAAAGTATTTATTGATAAGTTATTTGCAAATTTAAATATCAACAATTCAATTAATGCACGAATGTTTTATGAAGATTCGTTTTGATAATTTCTTGTTTGACCTGTTCACTTTTTAAAGTACAAAATTTTAATATAATAGTAAATTTCGTTCATTCATGAAAAAAGGAAATAGTTTCTATACAACCAACAAATAGACTTTTTGAATTGATAATATTTGTATTGATGACAATACTGAATAGAAATGAAACCAGTCTGATAACAAACACTTATCATTAAACAAGCCATTAATGCTTCCAAGAATGCATTATACACGATGTTTACAAATAGACTAAATATGTAGTCTGATTACGTCAAAATATATTGAAGTGGTTTTTTTTTCACATTACCGGTCGTACAATGTCGCTTATTGTATTTTATGAATGACGCTGTATCTCACATGAGTATGTCATAGAAAGGAACGGTTAAAGTGATAAATGTTAAATGTTTGACTTAAGAGCTGTGTCTCTAGAAATACATTTGAAGTAGACTTATTCTGTCAGTTTTCCATGTTTGTTCACTTAAAAATTTGTTCGCTGCATTGTAAGCTCAGTTGAAAATTAATGATAAAGTTTATCTTGCATATATTTCAGCAACGATGTAATAAAAAAAACATTATGATACAAATAAGGTTGATTAAGGTACCTACTATATGTTAACAAAGTTTAACTTGATTCAAATTTTCAATACAATGTCTTTTGTTTTGTTGTTTTGTTTTCTGCAACAAATTAGAAGAGAACGAGTAATTTGATTAACTTCATAATGCTATTTATCAAGTTTTTCTAAAACTGTATCACTGTTTTAAGTCTTCAGTTTTATAAGATATTGGTTGCAAAAAGTAAAATTTAAGAACTTAAAAGTTTGATAACTTTGGACTTGACAGTACGTCCATGAACAGCCTCAATCAAACCCAACCTAAAACATTTTCAATTTTGCCGTGTTGGGCTTTCTTAAGGGATTCTTATTTTCTCTATTTGGAATTTATCACCTTTCACTTTTTCACACCTCGAAGAATAATCTGTAGATTATTTAAACCTAAATGAATGTTCCGCTATTAAGTCAAACAATGTTTACCTATGCAATAGAGAACAACAACAACAATAAAGATTTGACCAGTTAAAGGTCATTATCATACATATTTCATTGCCAAACATGTATACGTGAATGTAGAAGTATGGAATATAAACAGAAAGTAAATGTAAATAAAGAAAAACTGGTATTATCGCCCTATGAGTGTTAAATAGATATGGATTATAGTATATATTAGTTCTTTCCGACATGGGTTACATACAGAATTGCAATATTAGCATCAAAGATTTTAATCAGTCCGCACTTCAATTAAGTTCTATATTAAAGTGTTTACAATAAATGTTATTATGCAAGCTAAAACATATTTGAAAAGTAATATTTTACAAAATATACTACTGGTTCGATAAACTAGAGTCTTACACAAGGCAAAAGGTCATTGGCAAATTAATCAACGTCAAACAATGTATTCTTATTAAAAGACTTCATCAATTCAACTTGCTCTTATAAAAAATACAATTTAATGAAACATTTCTCTCATAACTTTAATGATTTAGTTTGGTGCAAAACAAATTCACTGGATAAATAGAATAAATAATATTTAATCATGAATCAAAAAGAGGAATTTTTATCAACTTTTCGGTTTCCTGAATAATTTTATAATTGTCGACTGAGAATAAGTTAGCTAGTTATAAATATGTTTGAGCTATACTACCAAAAGACCCTGATCTATCGAGAAATATATTTCTTCATATACTATACATTTTAATACATGTTAAACGTATTAGAAATAAATAAATGTCTCTATGGAAAATGAAATACATGTACGAATTGTTGAATATTTGGTCGTTTTCTTAAAATAAATGGGTGTTAGAATATACCATTTAATATTACAAAGTACAAACAATGCTATGTTTGGGAATTAAATAAATAAAAGCGCTAACAAACTGTTTTCAATTTGTGTTATGCAGGAGAAGGTTTGGTTAGGAATTTATTTGAGCTTTAATGTTAAAACATAGGCTAGGCTGTAATTCAGAGTATTTGCTCACCGAAACAAATGGCAAATATGTTGTTTATTCTTTTATTTGAATAGTAATTTTAAACGAGTTTCATCCCATCTTGTTATTTTATTTTGGTTACGTTTTATTTGCTGGCACTGGACACAGACCATTAACGCTTTTAATCGAGTATGTGTGTAGTTGTGTACATGACAGTTCCGCTTAACATCAACAACTGAGTGTGAATTTAAGTACACAATTAAAAGGAAAAATACTCGCCATAATTATATTTAATTTTGTATTATACTTCAAATAAAATCACTAACCTACTAGATTCATTGAAAGAAAAGCTTCAAAATGTACCTGTAACGTTAAATTTTATTTGGGACAGTCTGTTTTAATTTTATGTAGTTTTTTTTACATTTATCCTAACCATTTTTAAATTAATACTATTTGGTCAAAGGTCATTACAATGGTCTATGTTTTTTTTCTTTCAATTTATGACTTCTTAAACAATATTGAGCAAAAAATCGCTTTAATTGAAATATTTATGCAGTTATGGCAATAAGTATAGTTAAAGATATTTTGATGTTTTGTATGGAAGACTAAATACTCCTTTGTTTACTTTTGTTACTTTTAGGACGAATAAGGTCACATTTATCGCTCATTTGTTCAGGTAACAAGCATCTTTTATGCTCTTAAACAATTATTTCAACATTATAAAATCCATGTTAGCTATGTCTAAAGAAGTAAAGATTTGCATAAATTAAGGAGCCTTTAAGTTTTGTTTAAGGCAGTTCCGTTTTTAATGTATTAATGTATGATTTATAAAACTATGTACAGGGCAGTTCCATTTTTGATTAAAGATTTATGTCATTATGTACAGGACAGTTCCGCTTTAAAACAAGTTGTAAACAAGATGTGGCGAACATTTTCAGAATGTCAAAATTGTGAATAGAAATTGAAATTTTTGTCGCCTTGTGCTACGAATTATTCATTGTTACTGAAAACAAGCGACGTATATACATGTATTATGGAAATTTTCAACAAAACAAATTACAGATGACTCTTTCATAGATACAACAAATTATTTATACTGGTGCTCAATTAAACTGTACAGTTTCTGGTCAGAATATATACATCCATATTTCATATTATATAGATTATCAAAGTTTACGTCGGTTCATCAAATTGTTGTAATTATCTACAAATTGGTGAAACAAACCACTGATGTCGCCAATTATAATTTTTCTTCATATATCTTATCTTAGAAAATTTATTGGTACTGCTATTCGGGTTGAAAACGTAGTAATTTTCCAAGTAAAATTTAACAGACTCATTCTGAAAGGGTCTTTTAAACACCGTAACTGCACAATGATACCAATATGATTAATATGATTAATTTTATCTATTAGCAAATAAAATTAACATCTCTACACCGCGATGATTATATATGTTGAACGTTCAAATTGGACAACATCCATGTATAATAGGTTGATAAGAAAAACTTATGTTTTATATCAATATGTCATCTATTATTTGGATCATTAATATTGTCTTGCACTACCACTACACTGACATTTACACACGATACGTCGATGCCAATATCTTATTGGAGATTAATGACCGAGTTACACGCGTTTTTACACAGATTGAGTAGCCTTAACACACTTTGATCAGTAGAGAGATGTTTCATTTACACCAAATGAAGAAAATTGAAATCAGAACCGTCATTAAGTACCTCTGTAAGAAACTGATGTTCCCATTGAAATACATGACGAATTCATGGACACTCTTGGGAAAGAGTCCCTTTCCAATAGCACTGTGAAAAAAAAGGCTGCCTGAATTTTAGAGGGCGCTATTGATGAGCGGGCCTGGGTGGCCAAAAAAGCCACGATGAAAACTGCGTGAGCTGTGAACGATCTGGTCATGTGCGACAGAAGGCGAGACCTGCGAAGGCATTACTAGGGAAGTGGATATAAGCTTTGGTTTCAGTTCAGGCAATTCTGACGGATGTCTATGGAATGTCAACGGTTTTACAGCTTTGCTAAAATTGGTCCCCAGACAGTTGACTGACGACCAGAAACGGATCACGCTTGATATTTCAAGAATATGTTTTGTCTCGCTACGAGGGTGAAAACCTGATTTTAGCTACCAGATTGTAAATCAGGATGAAACATGGGTCCATCACTTAGATCAGAATCCAAATAACAGAGCATGCAGTGGAAAGCACCCTGGCTCACCACCTCCGAAGAAATTCAAGAGGTAGCCATCCGCAGGGAAGATGATGGCTTCATTTTTTGGCATAAGTTAGGGGATAATCATGATTGACAACTTGAGCAAGGTCGTACCATAACCGGGTAAGTACTATGCAGACGAATTGAGACGTCTGCGTCAAAAAAATCGCTGTGAAAAATAGAGACAAACTGTCTCAAGGCGTTCTGCTCCTGCACGACAATGCGCCAGCTCAAACATCTCAATTTGCGATGGCTGCTGCAACTGACTGTGGCTTTGAAATTCTTCCCCATCCCCCTTATTCTCCTGACTGGCCCCCTCTGACTTCTACCTGATTCCGAAACTGAAAACCAAGCTTCGTGGTAGACGTTTTGGAAGCAATGAAGGTGTCATGTAGACCGTCAATGCGTTTTTAGGACCAAAAATAGAGAGTTCTATTTTAAAAGGATTTAACAAGTTGGAGCACAGGTGGGCAAAGTGCATTGATGTAGGATTATATTTAAAAAGTAAGACCATTAGTTGGGTTGTCTGACTACCGAAAAGTACATCGGGCCAAGAACTGTTTGATCAAACCTCGTATATATGTACTGTGCTGTTGTTAATCACATTACATGCAACAATCTGATGAAGAAAAATAGAACGTTGAAAAAAAGACTTTTACTTTAATATGAAATGAAACCATTTGACTCTTTCCATGTGCACCGTGTGATCTTCCAAACATAAAAAATAATAAACATATTGTTTTATCAATTTATTCTCAGTTTCATTTACCAAAAATTCCTTACCAAATTCTTATTGTACCTTATCAAGCCTCGTTTGCATTTGCTGAGTTTAAAAAATCTAAATCAAATCCATATTGTACTCTTTCTAGTCCCGTTAATATTTTTCGAGTCTAAAAATACATATAACATTCATAATTGTACTCGAATTAACAGAGTTTTGTCAAAATGGGGATCATTACTTAACGCAATTTTGAGCTCAACAATTGCATCACGTTCAATATAGGTTTAACAGATTTGTACTTTTCCAACAAAATTCAGTATTGTACTCGTTAACTGTACTAATAACTGCATTTTAGTATTTTTTCTTTTGTTCTATAGCTTTTTCGTATTAGATAAGATAACACAAATTGTATTCGTATCATATAGATGCTCATTAAACTCGTCCTAGTCCTACTTTATTTAACTTCTCTAGACTCGTTTGATACTATTCTAAAACAATTTATTATATTTTAAATATGAATAGAACATTTTTAAGCACTACATTTGATTGAAAATACATTAAAATTTACGAATGATAATATCAATGAAATATCTGATCAAAAATTGGGAAATATCTTAAAATTATCATAAAGATTGTTTATTTAAATTTCAGTCTTTTTTTTTTGTTGTTGTTGTTGTATTCATATAAGTTTTACTTCTAGTATCGTTTGAATCATTCAATATAACACTAGAACTAACTAGGCAGTAGTGTTTAGTGTTCAAGTATGTATTTATTGTGTCATGTAGTTATATTTCAATGACTATCACTACCATTGTTAAAATTAAATCCTTCCATTGTGTGGTCCGAGAAAAGTTATTTTGAATCACAAACCATTACCAATACATGTAAAGGTAAATTTTGTTTACGTGAATAGGAAAATTTACCCTATAATTCTGTGTCTTAAACGTTGCTTTCATAAATTATATTTAATTTTTATCAATCAAATAATGATTTTGATAATACAACACATTTACTGTTACATGTTACAATATGAACTTAATATAGCAAAGTTTGTTATTTTACACTGTAAGCAGTAAATTCAGTTATAAGAGACGTTAATATAATTTAATGGAAATTATGGAGCGAGAATCTCATATTGGTATCACTGTGTCAGCTATTTTAGGAATTTACCATTTTTCTAAACCTTGCAATATATATTTTCGTCGTCCGGTGTTCTGTATAAAGATGTTTGAATAATAAATGATTGATTGTTTAAAACATATTATTCTAAGCTCGATTATGAAAGAAGTTCTTGCAGTCATATCAAACACTTTTCAATCAGCTTCTGCGAACTAACCAGAACTGGTCTCAAAGGAAGAAAATGACCTTGACTCGAGTTGGACTCGAACACACAAGAGGCAGATATCTTCAACACAAGCTATATCACCCTTTTAGCTGGAAGCTTTCAATGCCGATATAATTTGATTGAATATTTCATCAACTTAATGTAACAAAATACACAATAAAAGATTACGTTAACCCGTTACTTCATGAGCATTTTGTGAAAAATGGCTGTTTTCATTGAAAAGTCTCCCGTTACATGTTCAAATTGCTATAATACTATAAAAACTGCTTCAACACTAATCAAACTTGGCAAAAATGTTGACTGGACCATTGCCCTTGTTCCAACATGCTCAAGCTTAAATTTTCTGTTACCATGGCAACGAGGGGACATCTAAATATTTCCAAAAATCACTATTTTGCGTTGATTTTTTTCATCAAAATTGATTTCAAAGTGCTGCAACTTCTCAATGGATTGAGATAGAGTCAAATGCTTTTCAGCGTTGGTTACACGTTACCTTATGATCAATCTGGGGTCAATTACAGCCTCTCACAAGTCCAAAATTTTCTTGGCGATGAGGGGGACTCCGCCCTCCTTCAAATCCCCCAAACAGAAGGGGGCACATCCCCCTTCTGGCAACCCCCTGATGTATGTTTTGGTTGGGGAGCCGCGCCGAAAAAGAGGTCACTTTTTTAACAACATTTCTCAAACAAAAACAAGTGTTTGGGGCATAAATAAGACATTTTTTCATCATTTGAGACAACAAAAAGGTGGGGATGACAAAGGCGTTAAAAGGCGTGTATATGAAGTAATGGGTTAACAGAAAATGATGAAAATACTTGAAATTACCCTAAATTGCGTTTTTTTCATGTTAAAACATGGCCTGTCATAAAAATTTGAAGAAAAATTGTTGTTTTGTACATTTTTTTATTTTTTTCATTAACCCATTACTTCATGAGCATTTTGTGAAAAATGGCTGTTTTCATTGAAAAGTCTCCCGTTACAAGTTCAAATTGCAATAATACTATCAAAACTGCTTCAACACTAATCAAACTTGGCACAAATGTTGACTGGACCATTGCCCTTGCAACAACATGCTCATGTTTAAATTTTCTGTTACCATGGCAACGAGGGGACATCTTAAAATTGCCAAAAATCACTATTTTGAGTTGATTTTTTTCCATCAAAATTGATTTCAAAGTGCTGCAACTTCTCAATGGATTGAGATAGAGTCAAATGCTTTTCAGCGTTGGTTACACGTTACCTTATGATCAATCTGGGGTCATTTACAGCCTCTCACAAGTCCAAAATTTTCTTGGCGATGAGGGGGACTCCGCCCCCCTTCAAACCCCCCAAACAGAAGGGATCACATCCCCCTTCTGGCAACCCCCTGATGTATGTTTTGGTTGGGGAGCCGCGCCGAAAAAGAGGTCACTTTTTTAACAACATTTCTCAAACAAAAACAAGTGTTTGGGGCCTAAATAAGGCATTTTTTCATCATTTGAGACAACAAAAAAGGGGGATGAAAAAGGCTATAAAAGGCGTGAATATGAAGTAATGGGTTAAGACTTTATCTTGGAAGTGGGTCAGTATGTTTTGTTATTTAACATAAATATTGTTTAAAAAACAAATACCTTAAACTTTTGGAATTTTTCTTCTTTTTTTTCAATCACAACTGCATTCTACCAGACAAAGCCAATTTGACAAACCATCCCTTCGCCAGAAAAAAAAACTGAAATTATTTTGTTTAAGGTAGTTGGAAATGTTGATGAAATATAAAAGGTAGCATATAGGAGGTATCTTAAAAGTTAAGGAGAAACTCGACAAAGTTTTAAGGGAATTTGACTTAAGGGTTTTAATGAATAAGTCTCTATATTTTCCTTATCAATTAAGGCAATTTCTGTATGGACTTTAAGTGAAAGTTTTGAGTTCAGAGGACATTTTTACTTAAGATTCTATATGAATACTACCAGTGCTGTAAATAACTCATATTAATTTTTTTACAAAAACATTTATTTAATATCTTATTAATTGTGTTGTTGTTGCTCTTGATTTTTTCTTTAATGTTTCACGTCGTACCAACAGTGTTAAGGTCATATCGCGACTATCAAGCTTTTCTGGCGGAGGAAGACATTAGGTGTACCACCATGCATTATTTCAGTCGCGAATGGGCACCTGATCATAAGTAAATTCACTGGCGTTTCGTAAACTGTTTGGATAACATGAAAAATGTAATGATCCTTGTCAAATTCGAACCCACAAGTGGTTTGCAGTCACCTACCTTAACCACTCTGCCATGGACGCCATTATATACATTTCGTACACATTTCGCTGTCAATAACGTAATGAAAACTGTTGCTTTCATTACTTTCCAGGAACAAAATATTGACTGATTAAAGACCTATTTACTTTGAAGGTTGATGATAAAATACCAGTACTTCTAAAAACGATGTAAGGGAAAGATGCAATAAATTGGGTTTGCAATTTTCACCTAAATGTTGTTTAGTTTCCGTTGCATTTTTAAAAATTGATCTTTTTTTCCAAAGATTTAACCATAACCAGCAAAGTACAGCATAACAAATTATAAGAATATATTTTATCCATGTTAATATTAGAACAGTTGAAGCCTTCTATATTCTTTCTTAATTTTGACTATATTGAATATTATTGAAATTATTTTTTCTTGCTTTGAAGATATTTCTTCAAACTAAACAATACACATGTTTACGTGGTTTTATGAATATGTTGATAATTAATAAATATGTCTATTTGCTCTTCAGTAATGATTTATCAAAGCCGAAACCATTCGGAATGACATAAGATTTACATTATCAAGCTAAACAACATAAACTTATTCTAGTTTTATACATAAAATAGGAAATTCATGTTTAAAAATAAAGTGTTAAAGATGTTACTTTCCACAAACATTACTGGATACGCGCCATTGTCACACGATCAGAAAAAAACACTGATAAAATGTTAGTGTCGCACCATGAAAGACGATGTTACAGTCACACGTTCACTTTAAAATATCGTTAAATTCTACGATACAATGTAAATGAAGTTTTGGTTAAAAAAAAGAAAAAAGAAAAATATTATGGAAAATGATACAGCTCGATTCTTGTTTCATCGAATAACGACATTTTTTTGTAAACCCATGGTTACAGTGCAATAAAACCCTGGATCCTGGATTGTTTATGTGTGTTCGGAGACCTATTTCTTGCCTGAACGAGTTCAATGCGATTCCTTGGTTTTCTCGAGAAACAAGTAAACAGAAGATACGGTGTAAACGGTGTATTGCACCTTTAAATGTCGTCTACTTAATGTATTAATTTCCGTATCGAAATGGTGATTGTCATTTAAAAACTATTTGGTACCTGAACCAATCAGAGGTTTGCAAAGCTTATCCATTTAAATTGTCTTATTTTTAAGCAGCATACAGCTTAATAATACCGACATGTTATATGTGTTTAAGTATGTTAAGAAGCCACTTTACATCATTCATTTATTTCTTAGCACTTACTAACATCCTAAACAATGTTGTTTATTCCGGAAGGCAATATATGTTGTTGTTTATTATAAAACTCAAAATATGTTGTTGTTTATTTTGAAGGGCAAAATAGATTGTTGTTCATTTAGAACAGGGTCTTTCAAATAGAAAGACCCTGTTTAGAAGGACAAAATATATTGTTCTTTATTCCAAAGGACAATAGATTGTTGTTTGTTTATTTAGAAGGGCAATGTATGTTTTTTATGTTTAGAAAGATAGGAAAAAAGTATAGGAAAAAAGTATATGTTGATCTTTTTTTAGAAGAATAATTAATGCTGCTCTTTTTTAGAAGGACACTATATGTTGTTATTTATGTAGGACAGTAAATGTTGTAGTATGTTTAGAAGGAAAATATATATTGTTTATTTATTATCATATACTGTTTGAGATGACGAGTTCCCCTTAATCTTGCTATGCTTCCCTCCAGCTTGCAAATATAAAAATTACGTAAACAATGATAAGATAAACAAAAAAACATTTTTCAGAAATCAATCAAAATTCATTATCAACTATGGATCTATAAAAAAATAATTTCTCATAATAAAGTTCAACCTTCATATGTGTGAATGTCAGTAGATAGGTAATGTAATCCATTGACGAAAGTTTTGAAACTTTCGAACCTAGTATACAGTAAATCGGATACTATATGATCACCTTCTGTCCCAATCGGAATAGGCTGTTTTCGCATCAGAAACATGTTTATTTCAAATGAAATCAATACAAATCTTAGGGCATGTTTTTTTACATTCTGTATTATACCCCTACTTTATATGATTTTACAGTCTTTGCTTTTATTTTTTTTTTAATACTCCTGATAGAAAAGATTTTGTTTTACTGTTTTAAAATTATTTAGACAAATTAGTCATTCATGATATATTACACTGATATAGCAAATACATTCAATTATTATGAACGTTAACATTATTAATTGACTCATGTTATAGTTTAACCAGCAATCGTGCAACGACAACTAGAAAATTAATATCATTGTTGCAGCCATAAATGGCTTTAATTGTAACCACTCTCGATAATTTTATAATAGAACATGCGCAAAATATGTACAACATTGTGCTGGTTGCAGATCTGTATAGAGGCGCCGACAGAATCATCTTTATCTTAAATTATGTGTCAAGCTACAACAGTACTGCTTTTTTGTTGTTTTTCTTTATTTGTACAATTTGAACCTTTAAGTTTCTGACATTGTGATAAGTAATTCTTGAAAATAAATTAACTCTTTTTATCTGTAACACAACTGCCAGCTATTTTCATGCATATTCAATTTAATTAATAAGTTTTTTAACAACAGTTTTGTAGTGAACAAACTATAAAATAAATACATTATTCATTTTACGAAATTTTATTTTCATTTACAGTACTGCTAATATATATCTGACTAACGTGTTGGGTGCGTGCGTGTGCGTGCGTGTACACAGAATGTACTGAAATTCCATTTTTATTGTATTTTACTAGTTTAACTAGCGCAGACGGGAGTATCTAGCTCTCGGGTGACTGTTTAGCGGAAACTCGGCAGAGCCTCGTTACCGCCGTAAACAGTCACCCTCGAGCTAGATATTCCGGTCTGTACCGGCAGCCAGTGTAAGATTCTTATAATCTATACAACCGACAAATAGACTATTTGAATAGATAATATTTGTATTGATGACAATACTGAATAGAAATGAAATCAGTCTGATAACAAACACTTAAAATTATATAAGCCATTAATGCTTCCAACAATGTTTTATACACGACGTTTACAAATACACTATATCAGTAGTATGATTACGTCAAAATATATTGAAGTGTATTTTTATATTTTCACGGAGAAACCGGTCAAAATTATGTTTTTTGATTTTGAATGAACGCCCTACGTTGTTTAAAGGGGGCACATGAGGGTCATAGAAAGAACGTTTTTGTGATATTTTAAATGTTTAATTTTAAGAGCTGTGTCTATACAAATACATTTGAAGTAGACTTATTCTGTCAGTTTTTCATGTTTGCTCACTTGAAAATTTGTTAGCTGTATTTTATCCTTACTAAACAAAACCTGCATATATTTCTGCAAAGATTAAATTAAAAGATCCTTATGATATAATTACGGTTGATACAGTACCTATTATATGTTAACAAAACTTAACTTGATTCAGATTTTCAATGCAATGTGTTTTGTTGTGTTTTGCAACGAACTCAATGAGAACAAATTGTACAAACTACGTAATACTATGTATCAAGCTTGTCAACAACTATATAACAGTTTTAAAATCTAAAGTTCTATAAAATTAGGAACATTTAACAACTTAAAAGTTTGATTACTATCTATGAAATTTATCACTTGTCACGTTTTCACTTTGAAAATTATTTGTACCAAAAACTGTTTCAATAGACAACAACAATTATCGACCCATGAGTGTTAAGTAGAGGTTGATTAAAGTTTATATTTTGAGAATCTTACACCGGCTGCCGGTACAGACCGTAATATCTAGCTCGAGGGTAACTGTTTACGGCGATTACGAGGCTCTGCCGAGTTTCCGCTAAACAGTTACCCGAGAGCTAGATATTCCCGTCTGTACCACAAGCCGGTGTTTGATTCTTTTTCTTGCATATAACATGTCATTATTTTTGGAACAGAAATTATGAAAACTAATATTTTCATTACGCACTTTTTCTTATAGTAGCATATGAACTTTCAACTTCATTCATAAACGGAAAATGACGTCAAACCTATGAACGAGATTCTTTCATAAAAGGTCGCGTCAATGACGTCATTTAAAGCATGCGACTTGTCTTACATGGGGGGTGTAAGACAGATTTTTCTAGCACCGGTGTAAACGGTAGATAATCCTGTCTGAGATGCAAAAATAGTTCTCTACGTCATAGACTATAAGAATCTTACACCAGCTGCCGGTACAGACCGAATATCTAGCTCGAGGGTAACTGTTTACAGCGGTAACGAGGCTCTGCCGAGTTTCCGCTAAACAGTTACCCAAGAGCTAGATATTCCCGTCTGCACCAACAGCCAGTGTTTGATTCTTTTTCTTGCATAATTGCATGTCAATTATTTTCGGAACAGAAATTATGAAAACTGATATTTTCATTACGCACTTTTTACTTATAGTAGCGTATGAACATACAACTTCATTCATAAGGAAAAATGACGTCATCCTAAGAACGCGATTCATTCATAAAAGGCGCGCGTCAATGACGTCATTTAACGCACGCGACTTGTCTTACATGGGGGGTGTAAGACAGAGTTTTCTAGCACCGGTGAAAACGGTAGATAATCCTGTCTGATATGCAAGAAAACATATTATAAGCATAGATTTCAATCAGTCCGCGCTTCAATTAAGTTGTATCGACGAATATATCGAAATGCAAACACTTAACATGTTTGGCAAAAGCAATGTTACAAAATATACTTCTGCTTCAATAAACACGTGTCTTACGCAAGGCAAAAGTTTCAAAGACGAATAAATCAAGGTTATTAGAAGACTGCATCAATTCAAATTGGTCTTGTAAAAACTACAATTTAATGAACATTTCTCTCTCATAACAATTATTTTTTTTAATGCAAAACAAATTCACTGAATTAGTGAAATAAGTAATATCTAATAGTGATCAAAACGAGGAATATCTATCAACATTCCCGTTTTCTGAATAATTAGATAATTGTCGGCTGAAAGTTAGTTGGCTAGTTATATATATGTATGAGATATACAATGTACTACCAAAAGACCTTGAACTATTAACAAATATATTCCTTTATTTCCTATACATTTAAAAACATGTAGAAATAAATAAATGTCCCTATGGAAATTGAAATACGAATTGTTGAATATTTGCTCGTTTTGTACTCCTAAAATAGAATGGGTGTCAGAATTTACCATTTTTTTTTAATTTTGTGATCTTCTTCAAATAAATGTTGAATTTTATTTGGGACAGTCTTTTTTATTTTATGTAATTTTCATATTTTACCAAAACCATTTGTTTAATGATACACTTGTCAATTCAATCCTTTTTTAATTTATGTCTTATGAGCATAAAGTCACTTAAAATGAAAGATTTATGAAGTTATGTGCATGGTATGACAGATCCGCTTAATATCAGATTTATATAGCTTTGTACAGGACAGTTCCGCTTTGAAATATTTGCATACTTGTGTACATGGAAAACAATGAATTATATATGGTGTTGTGTACATGACAGTTCCGCTTAAATTAAAGATCTACGTGATTTAGTATAGGGAAAGTGTGTTTTAAATAAAAGTGTAATGATATTGGGTGGAGGAAAATCCGCTTTATATAAAAGAGTAATTAAAGACCCATTATGCTCCAAAAACCCTTTTAATGATATTTTACAGAAACCTTCTATTGTTGGTGTTCTTTTATTATTTCCAAAAAGTAACTCATTGTCCAATTACTTGAACATTCTTTATCGTCTCTTGTTTTTTGTCAATAAGTAAGGTTATAAAAATTTAATATTTTGTATGAAAGTCTCACACCAACTCAACAAATTGTTGTAATTATCTACAAACTGGTGAAACAAACCACTGGTGTCGACAGTTATAAATTTTCTTTATAAATTTTATCTTAGAAAATTTATTGTTATTGGTATTCGGATTGAAACGTACAATTCTGGAAAGGGACAAAACAGTAACAGATTTCTTTCTTTCAATTAATGGCATTAAATTATATTCATCATTTCATCATTTTGTCATTCATATCTATTCTTAATATTATTAGAAAAAAAGAACATTTGTACAATCGTGAGTATATTTATTTAAGATATAAGCCTGTTCAATGTTTAAGTTGGGTTATATAAATGTATAATAGCTTGATTTAGAACACGGTTATGTGTTTTTTTATGATTATTTCATTAATCATTTGGATCATTAATATTGTCTTGTTTATTTGTAATGATCTGATCATCACCGTACATACAACAATCTTAGGAAGAAAAATAAAACGTTGAAAAAGACTTTTAGTTCAATTCATATGAAATGAATCAGTTGGAGTCATTGTATTTGCACGATGTGATCTTCCAATATAAATGATAATTATGTTATATCTTATCAATTTAGACTCAGGTTCATTTGCTGAGTCCAAAAATTCTATACCACATCAATATTGTACCATATCTAGCATCGTTTGCATTTGCTGAGTTTAAAAGAAAATCCATATCAAGTTCGTATCGTCCTCTTTCTAGTCCCGTTATCAAAGTTTATTGAGTCCAAAATTCCATATCAATTCAATATTGTACTCGAATAAACATTGTTTTGTCAAATGATTAATAAAAAATGTGTTGTTGAATAAAGTGGCATTATTATAATAATAGCATCTCGTCCAATATAGGTTTTACAGATGCGAGATGCGTACTTTTCCAGCAGAAATAATAATTGTGCTCGACAAATGTTTAATAACCTTATAACTGAATTTTATAATTATTGTGCTCGACAAATGTTTAATAACCTTATAACTGATTTTTATCAAATTACTTACTTATATTTTCTGGCTATTTCATATTAGATAAAACAAATTGCAATCTTATCAAATAAATACTCATTAAACTTGTCCCAGGTATACTGTATTTAACTTCCTTAGACTCGTTGGATACTATTATTAAACAATTTGTTATGCTTTAAATCTGCGTAATTAATAAACTAGGTTGAAACCTTTTAAGCACTATCGTTTGAATGTAAATAAATTTGAATTTACGAATGATAATGTCAATGAAATATCTAAATGCAAATTGGTAAAAAACCAAAATTTATCATAAAGTATGATTGCGTACATTTCATTTTTCGTTTTTCAAATGAGTTTCTAGTATCGTTTTACAATTGTCATTGCATCATATCTGTTATAACACTAGAACTAACTAGAATGGAGAGTTTTTATTTGTCCTGTGTTCGATTTTTTCTATAGTGGTCCAGTATATATTTATACATGGCATCAACCTCTGTAAATGTAATCATATTTCAATAACTTTCACTTCGATATTTTCAAAACAATTGTTAAAATGAAATTATCCCATAATGTGGTTCGAGAAAGTTATTTTGCATCATTTAACCTGTATTTGTAAATTTTGTTACGTCATCCGGAAAATTTACCCAATGAGTCTGTGTCTAAACGTTTCTATCATTAATTATCTTAAATTTACATTAATCAAATAGTGATTTTGATAAAACAACACATTTATACTACTTGTACTGTTTCCGTTTACAAAATGAGCTTAATATAGCAAGTTTTGTTATATTACACTGTTAGCAGTAAATTCAGTTATTATAGACGTTTACATAATTTAGTGGCAATTATGCAGTGAGAATCTTATATTGGTATCATTGCGATAGCTATTTAAGGATTTTACCATTTTGCAATATATACTTTCTTCGTTCGGTGTTCTGTATAAACATGTTTGAATAATAAATGAGTGATGGTTTAAACATATTTAGCTCATCTCGATTATGAAACAAGTGCTTGCAGTCATATTAAAAACTTTCCACGAATTAACCAGTACTGGTCTCAATGAAGAAACACACAAGAGACAGATATCTTAAAAGCAAAGCTACCGAACCCTTTTAGCTGTAAACGTCCAATGTCGATATAATTTTATTGAATCTTACATCAACTTAATGCATCAAAATACACAATAAAAATTACGTTAAGATTTTTAACTACATATTGCAAGTTTACATAAATATCTTTTATAAACATATACCTTAAAATCTTTGGCATTTTTCATTTTTCAATCACAGCTTCATTCTACCTGACAAAACAATTTTGACGAATCTTCTTTTCACCAGGACAAACTGATAGAATACATTAGCATTTGCTTATTTATTTATTTATCTATTTATTTATTTATTTATTTATTTATTTATTTATTTATTTATTTATTTATTTATTCACTTATATTGGTTTCTGTTGTTATTGCTGTTGTTGTTTATTTTTGTTTTTTTGTCTTTTTTGTTTGTTTCACAAGTACGCACCAACAATGAAAAGGTTAATTGCTACTTTCCAGCTTTACTGGTGGAGGAAGACCCTGCTGCCCGTCCGTGCATTATTTCACTACTGGGCACCTTAGTAGAACAAACAACGTTTCGTAAACTAGCTGGATAGCTTCCTCACATGAAAGAATCCATTTTACCTGGCGGGATTCGAACCCACATGGGCAAGCGGTCTGTAGTTAACTTCCTTGGACGCCATTTAATTCATTTTGTACACATGTTGCTGTCATTAACGAAATGAATATATTTTCTTTTTAAGTTCTGCTTTCAATATTTTCCAGAAACAAAGCTTGAATGATTATAGATCCCTTTACTTTTAGTGTTGACGATAAAATACCAGTATTTCTTAAAACGGTGTTAGGGAGAGAGGCAACCAATCCGGTTTGTTATCTAATAGTTAGTTTTTTTTCCTTGTTTGCGTGCCTTATTTTGACCTTTATCCAACGATTCAACCTTAATCAGCAAAGTACCACATAACAAAATTTGAAAATATATATTCTTATTCACGTTAATGTAAGATAAGTAGAAGCATCATTCCACATTCTTTCTAAATTCTAACAGGATATATTAACGAAATTATTTGGTCTTGCTTTGAAGATATATCTTCAAACTAAACAAATAGACATGATAACGTGGTTTCATGAATGTGTTAATGGTTAATAAATATGTCTCTTTGCTCTTCAGTAATTATTTATAAAAGCCAAAACGTTCGGAATGACAGAAGATTTACATTTTTCATGCTAAACAACATGAACTTATTCTAGTTTTACATATAATATAGGAAATTCATGTATAAAAGTAAAGTGTAAAAGACGTTACATTCCACAAACACTACTGGAAACGCGCCATTGTCACACGATCAGACAAAAAAAACTCTGATAAAAGTGGTATCGCATCATGAAAGACGATGTTACAGTAACACGTTCAATTGTAAAATATCGTTAAAACCTTGGCATTACAAGGTAAGAGAAGTATTGGTTGAAAAAAAGAGAAATATTATGGGAAATGGATTAAGCAGTATTTTTGTTTCATTGAATTACCGGCAAATTCTTGTAAACCATCGTTAAAATGCAATAAAACATATAGGCTTGTCAAATAAGACTTTCAACCTGTGTACTTGTCAAAATATATTCCCGTATTGTACAGTAAAATGTATAATAACCTATTATTCTTTATTTCAAAGGACAATATATGTTGTTGTTTGTTCCAAGGACAATATATGGTGTTTATTTAGAAGGACAATATATATTGTTCTTTATTCCAAAGGAAAATTTATGTCGTTCTTTTTCCAAAGGATAATATATATTGTTGTTTATTCTGTTGTTTATTTAGGAATACAATATAGGTTGCTCTCAATTCAGAAGGACAATATATGTTGTTGTTTATTGAGAAGGACAATATAGGTTGTTGTTGTTTTTTTCTTATTTAAGAGGACAATATATGCTATTGTTTATCTAGGAGGACAATAAATGTTATTGTTTATTTAGAAGGACAATAAATGTTGTTGTCTGTTAAGGAAGACAATATTATGTTGTTGATATTTATTATTATATAATTATGAAATTCAGATACTGTTTGAGATAAAGAGTTCCCCTTGATTTTTATGCATCTCTCCGGATTTCAAAAAAAGAAAATTAGATTAACAAAGATAAGATAAAAAATATGTTTTCAGAAATCAATCAAACTTTATGATCAACTAGGAATCAATAAAAAATTAGTTCCGATCATGTATTTCAACACTCATATGTGTGAATGTCAGTTTAAGGAAATCCAGCATACAGTAAACCGGACACTATATGGTCATTATCTGTTCCAATTGGAATAGGCTGTTTACGCATCAGAATGATTTTAAATATTTCATATGAAACTACTACAAATTTTGGGCAATGCTGCTGTTGTACATGATGTGTTATTTGCTTGACAAAACCCCTTTTTTAAATGAACGTTACGTTAAAATGTTGCTTGCAGAGTGTGCATGTTACTTTCTGTATTATATCCAAACTTTATGATTATAAGTCTTAGCATTCATTCTATTTTTTAATAATTCTTATAGAATAGACTCCGTTTTACTGTTTTAGAATATTTAGACAAATCAGTCACAGAATACAATAAAGAGTCCTAAACACACATGATATATAACACCGGAAGCAAATACATCCAATTATCATGAACGTTAACATTATTAATTGACTCATGTGATAGTTTAACCAGCAATCGTGCAACGACAACTTGATATCATGGTTGCAGATATAAATGGCTTTTTATCATTTGTTTAAAATGTAACCACTCTCCATAATTTTATTATAGAACATGCGCAAAATATGTACAATCAGCAATGTGCTGTTAGTAGATTAGCATTGTGCTGTCAAGCCGGTGCTAGGGGGCGTGAGGGATGTTGCACTTAATCATTATCCCTCATGTACAGACTCAATCAAACCGAGTCTGCAATTCTTATGTTATTTTGTTGTGATTAATGCTTCCGAGGGATCACTTTGTTTCCAGAATTTTGTACTTCACAACAGCAGGTGTCTAGTGCCGTGTGGCAGCCGTTATTAACCCCGTACTTCACTTCAGTGTTGTTATATTTTCTGGTCATTCGGGATCATTGATGCCAGCACTATAAAGTGTTGAGAATTGAGTACCGCTCAAGCCGGTGCTAGGGGGGCGTGAGGGATGTTGCACTTAATCATTATCCCTCATGTACAGACTCAATCAAACCTATCAATTCTTATGTTATTTTGTTGTGATTAATGCTTCCGAGGGATCACTTTGTTTCCAGAATTGTATAGTGGCGCCGACAGAATCATCTTTTGTCTTAAATTATATTCTAGTGACATTAACACTGCTTTTTTGTAGTTTTTTTTATTGTATCTTTATTTGTAAAATTTGAACCTTATACCTGCGTCACGTTTCGGAACAATGTGGTAAGTAATTCAAATTATTGAAAGCTTCTTAAAGCCGCTTTCCCTAATATTATGGTTTGGGCGTTTTTTGAAATAAAATGTCATCAAAAGATAAAATTTTACCACAGACTCGTATATTTATATGGAACAATATGATTAATACATTTCTTGTCCGAAGAAAAAACCTTTATGTACAGTTTTTGCTTTGTTAATGATGCTGTACACATAATTTGAAACAGTTGCAACGTTTTATTTTGTAAATATTGACTTAAATCATACACGCACACGCACAGGCACACACACACACACACACACACCAGTTAACTGGTTGCAAGAAGATCAGTGTGTGCGTGTGCGTGTGTTGCCTTAAATGATAAAATGTCATTAGTATTGAAAATGCATTATTATCGTATTACACTTGTTCTACCAGCGATTGTAAAAAAGGGTTCTTTATTGCACTGTTTTAAGAGCATAGCTACATGACTCGGTTTCGGAGTAAAAAACATGTTGCTAAAATCCAAAAAGCAATAAACAGTTCTTATCTAATTCAGTTCTTTTCAAAACTTCTTAGTTTGCGGAAAATTACTTGTTATCTGTAATCTTAGAACAACTTCATGTTGCCATAGATATGTAAATACAGAAATGTATAGTTTATCTACTTTAATCATTCACTCATTTTGTTTATAGGAAATTTGATGTAGAAAATTATGCCTATATTTTCAAAAGTCAAATCAACAAATTTACGTAATGAGTCAGCAATGCAATAATTTGTGTTTGTTAAGAAAGAAATGCGTTGTGGATATCAAAGTCGCTTTGAGACAGATCCATCAAAACGAAAAAGAAAGCAGCTTATTTCGGTGGAATATGAAGTATTTATTTAAGATTATAACTAAAAAAAAAACACCTCACTAAATAATTAAGACATTGCGATGAAAATATCTTATTTGCAATGAATTTGATATTAATTTTTACGAAAGTTAAATCCATTACTGATATAAACATTAAGGCCATACAATTCGGTTTATAAATCAATAAAATCTGAGACTTTGTTTTAGCTGGTATATTTTCTGAGCATGTTCATGTTTGCCCGTATATATTGTAATTTCTAATCATCTTGCCTATTTCAATAGTTAAAGCCTATATTTGTAGCTACCGGAAGTGTTAACTTCCCTTTCTTCTCCTTCTTTGATGATTTCGTCGATAATCTACAGGTGAATGGTGAAAGTGTTAAATAGATTCCATGTTAGCTCAATTCAACATCACTTATCGACGAATATTGTAGGTATCAGCCAGCGCTTTAACCGCTTCAAGTCATTGAATTGCAGCAAGACTTAATTGCGAAAACATGTCTGCTTACAAAGCGATACAAATCCAACGGACTAAGGTCTGTCTAGCACAAATTATAAGTCATTTGTAAGGCCAGTCATTGATTGCAATCTAAGGACAAAAGTGAGGATACACATTATTAGGTAGTTTAGGTATATAAATAATGGTTAAGTAGAATGCTAATTCGATCGTTTGAGTTCTCGAAGTTGAAGACAAATATATTCTAGATTACGAGATATGTTCCTTTTAATTAGAACTTGTCTCATTCAGAAAATCTATCGCTAGATGTCACGTAAATAACGTGGAGTGATAAAAGGTACACTTGTTTTACATTTATTGAAATACAAATCTGGCGCACGTGATATATTGAACGAAATGTTTCATTTTCAAGGACATTTATCAATGACATTGCAAATATGGGACGCTGATGTAAAGATTTCAAACTATATTTTGCAGTCATTAATCAAATTAGATTAAATCCAATAAAAAATCGTAACAGTTCCAGCAAGCTGATAAATACATAATTATATTAAATCAGTTATATAAGATAAATTTGAAATTAAGATTAGTGTGCGCATTTTTATAACTTTTAAGCGAATGATACAGTAATTTGTGTCTAAATATATACATTTTTGTATACAGTTTAGCCACTAGATATAATAAACTAAAACTTGTGTTGTATGTTTTTTAAGGCAAGATATAGATTAATTTGGGGGACAATGTATATAAATATATAATTTGCATGATTGAAATTTAATGGAGAAAACACAAATGGATAACAGAAAGCATCGCTGTATACAAAACCACTTACGACGATAGGACACTTGAGTCAGTGGTTGCAATGCTAAGTTAATATTGATTTACAAATATCAAATGTGCTTAACCTCTCAGATTGCTGCTGCCCGAAAATTCAATTTAGGTTCTATTCTTGAAACTACTGTGTTTATTCTAGGCAATTCTTTGAGTATAAAAGATCAAAACTCGTAATAGCGGTCGTAACAATCTCACTTATAGATAGACCAGAAATTGATACTAGTTTAATGACTACATAAACATAAATGACATTTGCCACAATAGACCGACGAGTGTGTTTTGAAAGTTTGAATTGGCTATTTACGGAATGGGTAAATTGTTTTATCCCGGGACCCGTTCTATAGGACTCAAAAGAATTTCGATTCTATCGCGTGGGATTATTTGTTTGCAAAAATCAGCTCAACCGGATGTGACGCCAGCGAGCGTTCCAATAGTTCACAACGGGTGTCAATAAATTCCTTTATACTGGATCGTTTGAAAATGAGCTGCTCATAGAATAAGGTGTGAGAGCTCGAGAGAGCGAAAATATCTCTATAATTTATGTAAGCATCAACCGGATCGATACACCGGCTATATAAAACGCAAATCGCCGACTATTTTTGTCACCATTATTAAGACATTTTCAAGCAATCGTGATAATTATATCTTAAATTATCCGTAATAAATTAAGATAAGAAATATAAATAAAATAAAAATTGTTCTGAAGGAATTCTCATAATAAAGGCTTTGATTTAGTCTTATGTTTGTCGAAAAGAACATTTTTGAAGTAGAAGAAAGTTAGATAAAATCATTTTGCAATGGAAGTACAAACAATATTAGCTCCAAATACGGACACTGAAACTGTAAAGAGAAGAATTGCCTTCCAAAAAAGTTTTAGTCAAGAGGTAAGTGATGTTGTTAGGATTATAAAAATAAAATTGGTAAAAATTTATTTATGAGGATATTATTTTCTCCTTAAAACATTTTGATTTTCTTTTTTACACATTTTTCATTTATTTAGCGTAGTTAATTTAAAAGTATAAAGAAAGTCTTAAAACTTTAATGACTGTTCAAAAATAAGTTTAATTTTGTTATAGAAATTTGTTAACATAGCTTTGAAGTTTGCAATATTTGAAATGTTATAATTATTATATTGTCGTTTTCATATGATAATATATAAATAAATGATTATGTCATTTACTATGATAACAGATATAAGTTTAAGTTTAACCTAAAAGCTTATCTTAATCAGATATATAATGATATCGAATGTAAACATCTTACTAACAATTTATTTATTCCATTTCTTCAATTTACAAATTTTATTCATTCATTTGTGAGTTGATTTCATCCGCTTTGATACGCGAATAAATAGACATATTACAACGTAAATATTGTATTTACTTCCGAGAGTTGTTTTAACAATGAAACATATTGCATTATGATTTACAATTATTTCTTTGCAGTTATTTTACTTTAAAAAAATTCATTTTGTCACTTAATCACCCGAGTACATTTTTGTGTGTTTTTTGCCTCCACGTTAGGTCTCTTCTCCTTTAGTATGAACAACTATACTTAATGTGTTTACCTGGCTAAATAACGACAGGCCAATGGTCTTACCTGGTTAACGTTTTTGTTGTTTTTTTTGTCTATAAACAATGCAAAAAGAGAAGAAAAAAATGCTTAATATTACTTTAAACATGGCTACAAATATTTACTTATTCTAATGAAATAATTTCAATTCCTTTGCTAAAGGTAATGATTAAATTCAAGCTTCCGAAAATTTTACAGACATTCCATATACACACAGTCTGACACTATTCAGTATTTTATACACCTATAAATTGTTTCAGTGTAAATTTAAAGTAAATACAGATCTGCATTTTGACATGTAATTTTTACTGTTATTTTACATATTCATTTGTTAAATGTTTTTCTTAACTGTGTGTTACCATATTTTTATTTGTCATTAAATATATCATATTTAAACAATATCCTGCACATTTCAACTTATCAAACAAAATCACATCATTTAATGCTCTATTTTAAATGGAACAGGAAATATTGTAGCCCATTTTCCCTATCAGTTGAAACATACTGATTACATTTTAATGACAATCGAAGGATGAATGGATAACTGATTGATCAATAAATATCGTTAAAAACAAATGATTTTAAAGGAATTCTAGCTGTGGTCATGACTAATATACAATGATTATTAGTTTTGCTCACTAAATCATTTTTCTATAGGAACAAGTTAATGGATTGTCTGCTATGTAAATTGAAGAGAAGTCATAATGTAGAAGCGACTCGTTGTTATCAGCCATCACGGCGTGACACTTGATAAAACATGAAATGAACTAACCGCGTATTTTAATGGTATTGATGATGTAAAAACAACGATCAGCGAAACAATAATACCTTAATGCTTATCAATACTGATAATGCTTTAACTTCCCTTAAGAAAAAAATATTCAGTTCTGATATCTAGGCAGTTTTATTGGGTTTATTTTTTTTGTTATTTTTTGTTTTTAAAATATATGTGTCTTGAATGAAGCACTTTATATAATAGAATGCTAATCAATTGATAAAAAACGCCTCCGTTGCCATATATCACAGATAAATCCGATCCGAGGAGTAAGTTGGATTTGTTGAGAAGTTTGGTAAAGACATTACAAATATCGTCAAAATATTTAAAATCCAAATTGAATATTAGTATATCATGATCAAAAACATACCAACGTACAAGAAATGACAATAAAATAAAGATTGCATAATACCTTTTTGCAAGCTATAAGTAGAATAATTTTTACGGTAAAAGTTAAAGCAATATATCGTTATAAAATAATTAAAAACAAAGAATGATTGAACATTAACATCGTATTCAATAGGTCGCTATTTTAATGCTTCTAAATAATTAGTTACGCTGACATTATCAAAATATTCTTGCAAAAGTATATTAAATGCACATTTATAAGATAAAACCTTTTTTATTTTGTTTAATTTACATAATATTATATATATCTTGCTTATAAAAGTTTTTTAAAATGATAGAAAGGACGTGATTTAGCAAAAGTCATGACGTCACCGTCACGTGCATATACAATACGCATACTGTTACGTCAATTTGGTTATTTTTGTATTTAAATCCCTTCCATATTAACTGTTTGTATAAAGGTTTGTAATTATTCTGACTAAGATTTAAAACTTTCATCTTTCATTTCTCAATTCTTATTAAATTTTTGTTATACGATATAATTTTACCCAGAGCAGATATATCTAAAATGTTGAAGGAGAAAACAATCAATGATTTTGAATAAACATGACTAAAATACATTGTATGTGATGATACCTTTAGAATATTATTTATGTTGTAAAAAAATCATGAAAATTCAAGGACATTTATAAATTGCTAACAATGTTTCACAATTATTTTAGCTTTACCATGTTACCATGTTATCAATAACTTGTGCGGCAGTAATTTTAGTGATTATGCTATATTTCATCCAAACTTTTTATATTTTATTGGCCTTCCTTGTATAATATTTCGAAAATTAATTTCAAAACAAACAATTACAAAAGTTTTCAATTCATACATCTGAACAACCTTTCACAATAAATAAAATTAGAACTAAACATGCTCTTTGAACTCCTCGTTTAAATCTTTAAAAACTAGTTCCCCGCTGAAATTAGAGAAACCGAGCATTGTTTGTATTCATCCGCAATATGAAAATATCTGACAATGGGACCTATTTCCAAATAAATCTACGCAATCAAAGCTTTATTGACAAGTAACGTTTGAAAAGTACTTGTATCGCTATCAAGTTAATTGGTTCAGAATAGCAATATTGTATTACAAAAGAGTGGCTGGTGGAGGATGTTTAATTAAGCATTCATCACTAAACAATATGTACGTCTGAAGTCATGTTTAGATAATTGATTTTTTAATAACACAAATCGCCTCAAAGAGAGTTCCAGTCAATCAGAAGTTAATTGTCACTGGTGAAATGTTAAGATTTTACGTTTAGTTGTTTCTGTCTAACACCTTGCTATCATATTTCTTAAATCAACATTTTTCTTTGTGGCTAATATTTGATGAAATGTATATGTATGATTTCTCCTCAGATTTCCCATCATTTATGCTCACTTACGTTTCCATTGAGCCTCAAAAATATATTGTAAAAGCTTTCTATTTTGAGTGCTCTGCTATACTAAATGGTTATAAGGCTGTATCTTCCTTGATTCTCTAAGGGAATGGAAGTCAAAATACCACTTAGCTTACATTTTGATACTTTTTTAACAAATTAGTACATATTCAGGGCTTCTTTCTTCTTCACGTGATCAACATGTAATATGCTCTAAATCAATTATAATATTAACATCATCAAACACATGGTTGCCCATTTTCAAGAAGAAATATTTTTGCTGAAAATTGTACAACCATTTTGTTACAGTCGCATTAACTCGTTCGATGTAAAACATCAGTAACAAAGGTTTGTTCGTTTGAAGAATTTCATAAATTTCTAAACAATACGTTCATATATAAGAACTTATTTTATTTAGTTCCGCGCATTGATTTCTCGTTTAGGGCACACGCATATTTTTTACTTGGGGATCATATGCCGCTTTTCATGGAATGACATTAACGTGTCACATTGAAGGTTTCATGATAACCGCCATATGAACACATCTGCGGAGGTTACAAAATTCTAAATTTTACCAGTTCATGTTAAATGTTGAATTGTGCTTAAGCCGGTGCTAGGGGACATGGACGGTAGTTTGCACTTGACAGTACCGTCCATGAACAGGCTCAATCAAACCGAGCCTGCAACATTTTCAATTTTTTCCGCGTTGGGCTTTCTTTAGGGATTCTTATATCACTCTATTTTAAGTAGAAATTTAATTTCAATATTCCAAATCGAAATGTATCAAAATGTGTGATGTTTTGAAAATTAATTTTAAAACTCTTTTTACTAGCTTAAATTATGTACTTATTTTAATCCAGCTTAATGATTAAGTATTTTATTATGTTGGTAGCGGCGCGTTACTAGTCGGATGTATTGTTTTAAAGATTCAGACCAGTGCTTGGTACATTTAGACTAGATCTAGATGCTGGAGTCACTCATAACGTCATATATCCTTATTTAATTACATGAAAAAGACAGATGTCCTGACAGGCATCTAACAAATCAAAATAAGATCGATCTTGATTTTTGTCGTGGCTCACTATCAATTTTGTGATATCAAAATAAAACTTGGCTTTGACCGGCAATGAGTATAGAGTATGGCCAGAATGCATGGATGTACTGGCTGGCCTGGCACTGTATGTGGTACAAAGGCTACACAATTTTGGTTTCAGCAAGTTAAATGTTTAAACACAATAAACTATAAAAGCCGTATCATCTGCTATGTAACAAACATAAAGTAACATTATTATTTATATTGAATAATAATATGTTTCTTAGTGATTTTAAACTTGGTTGATATATAACTAACTAAAGAAAAATTATTATATTAATTTTATGTTATCATTATCACATGTGTGTGATAAGAAAAAGAGTAAACCTTTAGTGATATAGAACTTATTCTATAAAAACACATTTGGCTACCCGTCACATCTGCATATGTTTTAAAAAGTTCTAAAATTCTATGCGATGTTATGAATTAGTAAGAGTTTGAAGATGACAGCTGCTTGTTCTTTGTTTGTCAGATGGCTTTATATACATACAAATAAAGATGACATTTTTATCATCGCTAAGATATTCAATAAAACACAGATTGTATTATTTCTGAAGAGCAAATATAGACACATTCAGCATACCATCGCATCAATCTAACAGGGTATAAGACGACATACAATGTTATACAAGGACTGTTATGAAAGCACTCGAGTGGGCTGGTAATTGAATGTCGCCCAACGTTATCCGATAACCAGATTCCAATCTCGCATACATGTTTATTTAACAGGCTAAGTTAGCTTATAAAATGACTTCCATTAACAAAAGCAACAATGCGCTGTCATTGATGTTACTTGAATAAATATTTCTAATTGCTAATCATCGACGGGCACTGACTTAACATAAATAGCCATTTATCTAATTCCTGAAAAACGGTATAATACAACTGCAATTTGGTACATAGATCATGGAATCACTCAGAGCTTGGACAAGCTAAAGTATCAAACTTCACATGCATGAACGAGTATTATTGATTCTTTTAATTATCAGACAGTTTTGAGCAATTGTATAAGATTTATCGCAAACACTGTTAAATTAATTCTATCTTATGTACATTAAATAATGAAATTCATTTATTATACCATGGACATATTGCAATTATTTAAAAGCACTTGACAAATATCTATGGATTTTTGTTTCCTTTTTACTGTTTGCAGGAAAAGAGTAAATTTGTATTCTATTTTTGGTCGCATTTTCAAATACTGTGACCCAAATTAATCAATTTTATAAATCCATGTGGCCATATTTCGATTAATACTTGAACCGATTCTTGATTTTATTTGTGTATATATAAGTTATGATTATAACATTTTAATAGCTGAAAAGGATGATTATGATTCCTGTCATATATATAAATTTCAAATCATTATTATTAGTAATTCTTCGTATTTCAATGGTAACTTATCATTTTATAAACGAGTGTTGTCCCAAAAGTTCCCAAAAAATTTCATTATGAAAAATATAAGACGCTAATCGCATTTCTTTGAAAACATATGTATTTACTATATAAAAATCTAACCATACTCCGAATTTTACGGAAAATACGTCATTACTTTATTTTTTATTTATATTTATAAAGTTGCCAGCTTGTGCAGTTTGAGGATTATCTTTAACAAAATGTGTTGTTTAGTGAAGGTACAAGCGACTCCTAGCATAATGTTCAGGGAGTCGTAGAACGGTGTATCTGATGTAATTTCTTTAGAAAATTTGACATCATACACATATACCATGTTCTAACAACACACACGATTTACTTAACCACTTGCAGATCAAAGAAAATCAAAAATATCGCAATTTGACGTTACAAAACAACCAAATTTCACAACATCATACGTATCTCTTAAATGAATAAAATATTAACCTTTAACGTTGACGTCAAAACGACGTCCTGACTTGCAAAGCCATTAAACCAAATGCATAAATTTTAGCAAGTAGAGTGGAAATATATTAAATTTACATATGCATAGATTTGAAAACGCCATGACGATTTGTTTTTACTTTATTGAATTATTTTGCGAACTTTTGGGACAAACTTCGTAAATGAATAAAATCATGTTTCAATCAAAATCATTAATTACAATATTACAAACATTGATACAAGAGGTATCTTTGAGTTATGTGTTTTAAATATAAATATTGTTTAATGTGAAAGCATTGTTTGCTTCAGAATCGATGACAATTGATCGATATCCTGATGTTCAATTGTTACCGATGACTTTTTAAATATTCTGAAAGCATAAATGCATTGACTTAATGTAGTTACGTATAAAACCCCATTCAACGAAGTTAATGAAAATAACCTGTTGGTGTTCAAGCTTAAAAGCTCTGATGTCTTTTACCTGGCGGCAATTTGTGATTTTTTTTCAATTTTGTATACAACATTATGTTATCGGTTCTTAATAAGAGAAAGGAAATTTTGAGTTGTTTAAATAGTTTTCGCCGCTCATCTCAAAATACATTAAAATCAAAAGTTGAAACCTTTTATTAGTAATAAGAGTGGTGTATGAAAACTTTTAAATTAAAAAAATGGCTATTTCAATATTTATAATAAAAAAAATTCTGAATTATTTTTTATTCAACAAAACATGAAAAACACTAAAAAATGTTCATAATTTAAACTATTGAAATAAATTATGCCTTGTTTAGAAAAAAATAGTTTGTTTTTTTTGTAAATGTTTCCCCGTAATCATTAATATAGTCATTTTACTTTGTGGAAATATATAATTATACATCTCATTACTCATTTTCTTTCAAGCATGGAGGTTCATGGCGTCGCAAAAGTCTTATTGAAGACGCAAAATTCGAAACTGCTGCAAACATTGAATTTGAAAAACAGGAAAGAAAAAGCCGTGGGGGTTCAATAAGTGAAGAAGAAGAGGTATTTTTGTCTCAGCAGAATGGCGAAGTTAAATCTCCCATCGACAAAGATGTTTCGAAACGCCAGTTTACAATAATGTTGTCACTTAAAGACGGCATGATGTCGTTATCTAGAATTATTAGAGTGTTTGAGGTAAGAGTTGGCCTTTGTTTTCATGATCGTTTACAGATTAAGAGATAATTATGGTGTTCGCCTTTTGGAATCTGTTTTATGATATTTTTACAAATAGATATCCCCCTTAAAATAGAATACATTTTAAAATTAAAGCTGGAAGAATTAATGATAAGAGCTAAATTTGCCACGTCCACACTAAAGTTAAATGAGATTTCAGCATTTATTTCTTTTCTATTTTTGTCGCTTTAAATTTAAGCGTGAAAACACACACAATTTAAAATCTGAAATGTAACACAGATAAACAATATTTTTACATTAAATAATGTAAGAGAAAAAATCCGGATAAAACAGTGTTTAATGTTACAAGTTTTATGGCGCATAATCATATACATGGGACAATAAATCAACAGAAAATCTATATTTCATTTACATTTTTGTATCTGATTTTGTATACATGTGTTATTGATTTATACAATCACAATTGTTAAACCAAACAATTTTAAGTGCTTTATTGACCGGTAGAAAAACACGTCGAGATGCCATTAACAAAAGTATTAACTTGTTGATTTTTATAATTAAAGTTGTCAGTTAATAATGTATAAAAAATTTATTCATAGATGAACGCTATGTTTTATTTATATTATTATAATAAAAAGCTTCTGTAGTTACATGATCAACATGATAACCATCTTTCCTTTCAACGCAAAAACATTTCAGTATAAAATCTGTAAAATTTCCATCTTTAAACTATTTAAACATAAAGCCTTCCATTTAAGCAATATATCTATGTAATACACCTAAAGGACCTTTCTTGTCTAAACACAAAGAACAAATTGAGCATAGATTATTATTATAATCAATTTAACTATATGTTACTATCGTAATATACAGCAAAGTTTTTCCTAATACTTATTTCAGACGTCAAAAGTTGTAATTGACCATATAGAATCAAGAAAAGCAAAGAAGCTCGGATCACAACACGATATTTTACTACAATGTTTTGGAGTCAAGGACACGGTGACAGCCGTGATGAACAGCATTCGCCAAAATAACTCAGTGTCAGATATTTGGTGTGAAAACGAGAAATTGATTTCTACACAAGGTAAATAACTCTAAAGACAAAAGGCATAATTAAACATATGAAACAAAATATTTTAATGCATTTTTCACTGTCAAATGTTCAATAGCCGTAATCGTGTATTGTCATTTTACATTTGAATGCGTTCGTATGGTTGTATGGTTGTGCTTTACATTTAAATGATATTCTCTTTCAAATGTTTATTGTTAAATATCGGTCACGCATCAATCTGACGAATAGACGTATCCATTCTATACAACATGTTCAATTTCTGAGGTTTGATGAATTCATAACAAATCTACGACATTTTATGTCAGCTTTATGCATGACATTTTGTTTATAATTAGTATATTTACACATATTTATTTGTTTTATATCTGTAAACAGTCAATATAACCAGAAATATTAATGCAACCAGTATGATATATAATGCAACAAGTAATAGAAAGAGCATCGAAACACGAGGCTATCTCATTTGTACGAGATGGCGGAGCCCCCGGGTATAAATCAGATTGCCGGTTGTTTTGATTGTATCATAGGCAAAACTAAAAGCACCTTCCCTATTGTCAAAATGTGAAACCTCAGACAAAAGAAACCAATGAACGAGCATCTGAATATGACATTTCTATCGTTGTCCCTGTCTCAGTCGTCACATAAGCAAACCCTAGAAAAATTAGACAATAAATGAGCATGCTCTGGAGTGCGGGTAGCTAATGCCTTCATTTTTAAGTCAGGGCACTGCGCATGTATGTGTATACGATTTAACTCTGACATTAACTATGATACAAGTGTCAATATCTAATGCTTTGTCCTGTAGAGTCAAAATACGTTAATGCAAGCAGTATCGAAAATACAATGGGATTTGCTAAAACATATTGATCTCAAAACTAGACTTTTGTGAATAATGACGACAAATAATTTGTAAAAGTTATAAAAGCAATATAGCTTTTTTGCAATGTTTGATTGTAAAACTGCCACCCATTTCCTACATATAGCAATACATTATGTATTTATTTTAGAAGTATGGTTTCCAAAACACATATCAGACCTAGACAAATGTACACACATAGTGACAAAGTTTGAACCAGAGCTTGATTGCGATCACCCGGTATGTATATATTCAATTTTTTTAGATAAAAGTAAAACATTTAGGTCAAATATTGATATAATTTTGATGTATGTAAGTCATTTAATAATATTCATGCACAAATGTATGTATCATTGCACATAAGGTATTCAATTGCGGTTTAGACCCGTCTATTGTTTACTCGCTTAGAGCACATGCATTCTTTTACTTTGGGACCAAACGCCGCTTTTCGCGTAATGGTACAAAGCTGCGGACTTTTCTAAATTTAAGATTTCGATGTTTTTTATGTTTTAATGTTGCATTCTGCTGAAGCCGGTGCTAAAGAGCGTGAACGGTAGCTTGCACTTTCAAGTTCAATCTTTTAACAAACAGAGCCTGCAACATTTTTAATTTTGCCGTTTTGGGTGTCCCTTGTGGATTCTTTTTCTTTTCTATTTATGTGACGATAAGCTTGTGTTTGTTTTAGTTTTCTTTAATCCCAATATTCTCATATGTTTGTTTGTGTTTTGTTCTCTTTAATCTCACATCCTGTTTTTTTTCTCAATTTGTGTAATATATTGTAGCATCGTTATGTCAGTGTACTAATTGCTGACAATTAAACATCTTTATTTCCTCAGGAATAACGAAGTTGGTACTATATTTCAAAAGGCATACGTTTAGAAGTAATTCACGTTGCCTGTTCTGACAGTAATATACAATTAAGCTCTGATTAAGTTTACATGAGTAAATGTATAAATGCACGTGATACTGCCTTAATCAGTGCAATTATATATGCAATTTTAATCATAAAACATCACATTGATTGGCGATATTTCAATGTCGACCAGTAAAACTAAATCAGGAAATTTTCCTCCTGAACACTTTTTGTTAACAAGTGCGAGCTGAATAAAATAAAATGATCAGTGGTTGTTCTTTATGAAGGCATGTCGTTAACGCGGGGACAGGAAGATGATCGCGTGCAGTAAGAGGTGACAATAATAATAGTCTTGTCTAGATATGCTAATGAGGAATTTGTTGTCTTTGATATCTAAGAGGCAAAACATAATCTGACAAATGAAGGAGATCTTGTTTATAAAAATGTGACGGAAATATAATTTGATAAAAGCTATCGATTTCAATATTCATATACATTACTGTGGACTCTCATGTGTAAAATTGTATAGAATGACTTTTATATTTAGGGAAAAATCAATTTGTTCTTAGAAATTATAAAGTATTTGTTCTACCGATTTGGTAATGCTTAAATTCAAGATTGATGATTTAAGTATTAAAATTAACACATAAAGGAAATCTGGAACAGTTTCGTTTTTGGTATACAAAAATTTAAGTAAAATACTTATCTTAAAATTGTTAAAAGTTTACTGATCAACCTTAAAGTTCCTATCATTTATTTCTAAAACAAATTACGGTGTCAAAACATTTTATTGTTTCAGCTAAATTCTAAATTGGTTTCATCTCTTAACATCATTTGGGATAATTCAAGTGTCTGTGGTTAGTTTTCATTTAAAAACCAACATTACTATTGACAAATTAGTATGAAAATTAGTGGCAAAAGTATTTTCCAATTTCAGGGATTTACTGACAAAGAGTACCGACGTAGGCGAAAAGATATTGCAGATATTGCCTTTGATTATAGATAGTAAGTTACCATAGAGACTCATATATCAGTGTAAAATATTACTTTTCTGTGCTGCAGGATGAAAGCATTTAAGATGTTCATTCAGGGGTGTTATCACTGTGCTAAAATAAATTTAAACTGCTGTGCAAGAAAAGCTTTGGGCTTTTAATAAATGAATCAGTATATTTTCTTATAATAGACGATGATTTATTTCTTGTCATTTCAAATTATAATTGGTCGACCTACTATAAAGCTGTTTAAATGTTATATTATTCTGCTGTCCAGTATGTAAATTAAATGTTTTATATACTTCACAGTGGCCAGACAATACCTAGAGTAGAGTACGCTGCATCTGAGATAACAGCTTGGTAAATACTTAAAATAGCCTTGTTATTGACGAACAATGAATATACTCCTGAATGCTTTTATTATGATTAAGTCTCATATTCCAATTTATTCAAATATTTTAATTTTATTGCCCATATAGCCTGGTGTGAATTATGTTGGTATTTTTACTGAAATATATTTCCTTTTAACGCAAAGCATATTCATCAACATTATTATTATAATACAAAATAAACTTTTACTCATCTGCAGAAATCATTGGATTTATCATATGATGTAAATTTGTATGTTACAATAAAGTTACAGTTTAAACCAATTCTTGTACACGAACATCAAAAAGCGATAGTTTTAGTTTAATTACCGAATATATGGGTTCCTTCAATTGTTATTAACAGGGGTCACGTGTACCGAGAGCTAAAGCAATTGACTCCGAAACACGCATGTCAAGAATATCTAGATGTATTTAAACTGCTGGAAGATGAATGTGGCTACTCGGATAAAGCTATTCCACAACTAGAAGATGTATCCAACTTTCTTAAAAGTTAGTTGATGTTTTTTTATCATAGAAATACAAAACAATATGTAATATTTTTTCTGGGCAAATTCAAACGCGTATTCGAATTACTGTGATATTAACGAAATATTAAGATGATTATCATTAAACAAACAAATTAAACAGAACATTTGATTATATAAATGATCCATCAGTGTTAAATTCAACGTAAAAGGAAACAGTAATAATTGTAAAAGATTTCTTTACTAGGAAAGTGTGGCAAAGGAAAATGCTTCAATAAACTTAGATCTTGTTACACATTTATGCTATATTTAAGTTTACTAACGATTACTTATATCTACTACATTTTTATTCATGACACTGTGTATCTGTTGTCTTGACCCAATCATTCCTGAATCACACTTTCAAATTTTTAATAAAACATACATGTATACCGACTTAATTATATGAATTTATCATGAATCACACTTTCAAATTATTAATTAAACATACATGTTAATTTACCATGGTTTTACTTTAATAAAGGGAAAACTGGATTTCAGCTGCGGCCTGTATCAGGCTTACTGTCAGCCCGTGATTTCCTGGCCAGCCTTGCTTTCCGTGTGTTCCAATGTACACAATACGTCAGGCATCCTTCTAAGCCGGACCATTCACCGGAACCGTGAGTCTAAATTTAATATTCATATTTTAAAGTTAAACACCAGATGTGATTTAGATATTTAATAAAACCATTAGTTATACATTGATTAGTAGTGTTCATAAGTAACGTTTTGATTAAAATAAGAATTGAATTATACTGAGCAATACATTTAAATCTATATTTCAAGGTATTGAATTTTAGTTTGAGTAAAAGTGTTTAATTATGTTTTCTGCCAACACCTTATGTTGCCTGATCGACACTGAAACATGTTCCTTCCTTTCAGAGACTGTGTACACGAGCTTCTAGGCCATGTTCCCATGCTTGCCGATCCTGTTGTTGCCGAATTCACACAAAATATAGGTCTAGCGTCTCTCGGAGCTTCAGATGCTGACATAGAAAAATTTGCAACGGTAATGTTGTAGAAGTATATTCATTGAAAATAGCATACATGCATATAGATGCAGATATGATATATGTCACATGAAATAATTTCAGTACTTTTTATACATGATTACGTAATATGTACATTTTCATTACTAATAATGTAAATTCGAAATAAATAATACGTGAATATGACATAAAGCACTCTTTTACTTTGTTGACTAGACATTCTCGTTCATTTGCCTGCATTACATTATTATTTCAGATGTACTGGTTCACTGTAGAATTTGGACTGTGTAAACAGAAGGGCGACCTTAAAGCATACGGTGCAGGCATTTTGTCATCGTACGGTGAATTACAGCATGCGTTATCTGATGCTCCAGAGAAACGACCTTTTGACCCCGAGAAAACAGCTGTCCAATCTTATACCGATGAAGATCTTCAGCCTTTGTACTTTATTGCTGAATCCTTTGAAGATATGATGAAGAAAATGAGGTGAGGTTAGATTGAAATAGCTATGTAAATCACAATTAATACGTTCCGCTTAAAACACTCGTTTCTATAACAATGATGAAAATTTAAAAAAAAAAACAGTTTTGCTTTTTAGACTTCCTTATTTCTGTTTTCTTTTCTTCTGTAAATTAAATGAAGTTTTACAATTTTTCTTTCAGAGATTTTTCAATGAAGATCAAACGTCCGTGTGAAGTGCGATACGATCCATTCACTAGCTCTGTCGTGGTACTGAATGACAAGAAAGCCTTACAAAATTTCGCACAAACTCTCACTCGTGATGTGGAGCAGCTAGAACGTGCAATGGCAGCTTTATAAAACTTAAATATTGTTGAGAAATTAAAAACGTTATATAGTATAAACGACAATGCAACATAGTGTTTCACTATTGGGAGAAAAAGAACTGTATCATTGATTTGATATATTTGTAAAAGTGCTTCTAAAATGATTTGTAAAGAAAGGACGATGAGTATTTTCTAAGAGCAATACAATTACATGGCATCTCATACAAAACAAAATTTTATATACTATTATAGCTGATAATAAACGTATCACAAAAATGTTCTGTTTTAAAATTATGTTTATTAACTCAATTTCCGAAAGGAATCTTTAAAACAACTAGTGAAATTTATGCTTATGCATTGAAGTAAATTTATGTTATAAATGGAAAATAGGTTGCACTTTCTTACTACGAGAAAAATACTCCAAGAAAAAACGTGAGAAAATTTAAATAAATGAATGAAGTGGGGTTAGAAGTGAATATACATAAAATTGCTTAAAAGTTTTTTTCGGAATCTAAAATGTACTTGCATGTTGAGTTCCCTCTCCACCTCTCCACGGGTAGTATAAGACCTGATTTCCTTTTGATTGTTTGTCTGTTTTAGTCGTACCAAGAGTTTGTTTTACGTCGTACCAACAAAGTAAAGGTCACTTGGCGACTTTTCAGCTTTACTGGTCGGGAAAACCTCAGGTACCCCTCAGTGCATTATTTCAGGCACGAACGGGAACCTGAATAGAACCACCAACATTCCGTAATCTAGTTGGATAGCTTTCACACATGAACTGTCGTAATTCGAACCCACATCGGTGATGGGCAAGTAGCTTGAAGTCAACAACATTTACCACTCGGCAAGGACCTACATAATGTAGCCCGGCTGAATCTTATATCAGGTTAACGTACGTGTCACTGTAGTTAAAAGAATTTTCGCCCACGTACGTTGACGTTATAGAGTAATGTCAACTGGCGAATATGATGCCAATATGATAACGATAATGATAATCCAAAGCTTTTGTTAATACATTTACTATTTTTTAATACTATTTACTATTTTACAATTCCATTCCAACCTTTGTTTTTAGCATGAAACTGGGACATCAATTTTGATGACTTGAAATTGTCATATCTAAACTTCTATGATCATTATTGTAAGCATACATCTACAGATATTTCAAAAAAAAATATTTAAACTGTGTTATAAATTATAAATTATTCTTTAGTCGGTGCTAGAAAGTAAGAACTGTAGTAATTTACTTGTTTTTGTCTAGCACCCTAGCTACCTAATTAAATAAATTTTGTCTATTAATAAAAACTTACCTTTTTTTCCAGATATTGTAATAGATTTTTTTTTCATAAAGCCAATGCAGTGGCGGTGTGAGATGCTGCATTTTTATCAGACCGAGTCTAAAATATTCACTTATTTAACTTTGTTTTACTGCTCTTGAAAGATCTAACAATTTCAAGATCTTTGTTAACCGGAGGGAATCTACTACGAATTTCCTTTGTAAATTTTGTCTGCATTGTTCCCGAGAGATTTTCCTTTTCATTTATATCACTTTATAAACAGTCTCAACGCCCCAATTTAGAAATGAAATAGATGTTAAATACAACATTAAGTTCGGAAAACAGCACTTTTAATTTAAACATTGTATAATTTGTCTGGTTAAACCATGTTACTTCTTTCATACTTTGCAATAGATAAAACCGTACGTATAAAAATAAAAGTGCAAGCTCTAAATTCTTGACAATACTCTATGACAATTACATTTTAACGGTTACAAAATGCGTTTAAAGGACTATTTTGGCATACTTTTTTGCTTTTTTACATTTAGTGCATATTAGATACAAACATCAACCATATTAATATCATTTGAAATCGATAAAAAAGCCAAATATAGGTCAATCAATCAAAATGAAAAACCCGTACCATTTTCTTAGTTGTAAAGAAACTATCTGTACACGTAGCAATAATATTTCTTTCAATTCGATTAAAGATTATCCATGGTGAAAGTTCAGGCTTCAGAATTTGTGGCCATTTTAATGATAACTTATTGTCTAAAGATATAGTCAGTGTAGAGATTACAATTTGTTCTTATACAGTAGCTGTTACACGTTCAGCGTTCCTTTCAAACTTTGGTTAGAACATAAACCATTGTTTATCCAAATGCCTTTCTGTGATTTAAGTGTTGGATCAAATCAGATGTTTATTGCATATAAATGTGTCTCTTTTATTCTTTCATTGTGATATCTAAAACCTAAAAGCACTCCGAATGACGACTAAATTACATTAGCCAAAATAACAATGTTATTTTAAGTCAAAAGCTTCTTTCTAGCTTTACATATAATTCGGAAATCCTTATCTCAAAAAATTGTCCCAGACGAAACATTTCATGGCCAAAAGTAATAAAGGAGACATATGAACATATTGTAACTGTGTAACATTGATTGTAGACAAATTTCGCTGATAAATGATGTTAGTCGGTGTATAATAGAAGATGATGCTGTGAACAAAATGCTTGACCGATATCACCGTTGAAAGGGGTTAATTTTATTCAATGCCGCGGAAACAAAAAAAGCATGAGAAAAGAAACGAGTTTTACATTAAGAGAGCGTCAGATCTACTGAATATCAAGCTTATATAAACACATTTATTATGTGCAAAGTGCATGAGGTTTTCAGGTTTATTTTCTGGCGAGCAAAATGCTTCTTTTTTCAACTTCCATCTTTACTGTTGTATAAATTACAATTCATTTTGATATACACTGAACAGTGAGTTTATTAGACTAGACACTGATATATACATATAGATAAAAACTATATACAGGTACATACGTACATACAGCATCCTTTTATTATATGGATACAAATGAATTAGTGGTCCACTGTTAATTAAAATACAAATCGTATAATTAATTAGATTTATATAGAAATTACAACTGACAAAAACAAAACGGCATCATAAAAAAGACAAACTGACATAAAGTCTGAGTTCTTCCTTTACCACATACAAGTTTAAAGTTTCTAAGTTTAAAAGATTGAATTCAGAAAGAAAATGCGAGCAGTAAGCATTTAATAAAATACAGTTAAATGTCGGTATATATGAATACTTTGTTACGTCCATCATATCAACAGCACAAAGCCGTATGAAATTGGCAACATAATTTAATGTATAACTGTATTTGAAAAATAAAAATTTACTTATTTTAATCGTTTTTACTGAAAGCACCGCTAATGCTATAACAATTCTTTTGGTTTTAAGATGTTCTCAGTCTCTTACAATGACACAGTTTTTTTTTGTCAACGCATCATGTGATTAATCTGGTACTAAACGCTCGTGTCACCGGTAAAGATATGATTGTTGTTTTGTTAATTCCGCCTGGGATAATCTGTTAATCATCAGTCTTCAAATATCCACAATACAAGTTTTCTTTATGTGTATTGTTTTCTTACGGTAATACACCCCTTATGCACTATCTCCACTTTGAAGAGTATTCAAATAGACTAAAATCACGGTGAAGTGTATTGAAACTGAGGGGCGTGGGTTAAAACCCCTGAAGGGGCTACTTTTTTCTTTCTTTTTTTTCTTTTTAACATTTTTTTATTAATCTCTCAGATTCCTAATGGAAGACAAAAGTGTTTCATTTCAATTATATGATTTTTGTAGGTATTTGTTTACTAAATAATGCCAAATTTAATAGCAAATATGACACCAGATATTTTCAAAATTTTATAAAATAATAACTACACGGTAAAAGTATTTTATATTTTGCAAGACCAACCAATATACATTTAAGAAATGTTAGGCAAACTTTGAAAACAGTCCCTCATTGTGGAAAATTTTAGTGATATTTTAAATAAGGCTTTTTACACAGGGAAATGGTCAAATAAGTGTTAAAGGTGGGTGGGGTAGGTTACATTTTAAACATATTAAAAACATTTCGTTTAAAAACAATCTTTTTGCTTGTTTAATTTGTTAACTAAATGTCATTATTTGTTTCTTAACAATGAGCGATAGGAAAACATTTTTCATAATGATGATATTATAAATTATTTAGAGTTTCCTCATCTTTGAAAAAAGGCCATTCTAATGGCAAAGTTTTAGTTCAGAAAAATGTCCATAACTCATAAACCACACGGTAAATTTTGTTAAAATTTTGCATACAGGTGACATTTAAGGCATATAACTGTCCAATGTTGCCAATTTTACTGTTCCTTATAGTGCCCATTAGGGGTGTACTACCTTAAAACATGGCTGTAATATATTATAAAATAATAAGAAAATACAAAATCAAATTATTTTTTGGCAGTGTTTTCACTTATAGATGTGGAATTATGTCCTATTTTTAAAAAATGCAAGACTGTGTCGGGAATTACGCTACAACGAATTATATACCTAATATATATTATATAATGTAAACGGATATTAATTTGTTCTTGATGATCAAGGGGAGATTATTTAATAATTTATGAAATTTTAATCTATAATTTTATAATTATTTATAATAACTTGACCATTATTGGCATTTTTGAAAAGACAAATGAGCCGAACGTTTGTGTCTAATATATTAGCAAAAAATAACTAGAACTATAAACATTTCAAGTAAACGTTTACTGTCACAGTTTTGTTGACAATTAAGCAAGTACCATTAGTGATATCTAGTAAATTGCTTTACAATGATAATTGCCAAAGAAAAAAATAATGTCTGTTGACTTGAACAGCGCAAATAAGTGTGAAATTAATAAGAATGACACATCTCTGAAGACAAGTATATTTATGTATTTCCCTTTTTGTTCATTACTTTCTTGAACATTCGTGTAAAGAAAATCTAAATTAAACAGACTGCCGTGATATTCCTTATAGGTGTATATGTTACTCCGAGACATGGTTGTTATATTAAGATAATAACCTTTCCTGAACGATTTTTAATTGCTTACAGGGAAGACAGAGCTAATTTTGGTTGTGTAATAAAATACCGAATAGTACGGTCGCCGTATGAACTGTCTAATATCGCCCACAAATCTACAATAAAGTTAATGGGTCAATGTTTTTCTTTATATGTTTCCTCGTCATAGAATTTATAACAGAACAATTCACGGAAAATATTTATACAAAAATATAGCCGTTTTCTGTCAGTTTATTCCATAAACTGTTTGTGTCTTTGAAGGTTTTGGATATGTACATGTTTTCAGCATCTATAACGAAGTTTACTATCTTTGTTTAAATACAACAGATATGGAGCGACATCTGCAAAAGAATGCACTCAACCTTAATGAATAATCCATAAAAGGTCAGCTAAATTCTATATTCACCCGTACAGATGTATCGCAAAAGTGTTTCTATTATGTTGTTAATTAGTCAAAACGCAATCACAACTTTTTAGTATTTTCAACGATGAATCTTTTTTTTTTTCGTTTTTTAGTCAACCTAAGTTTTGAAAACCTCTAGTGACATTGATCGGATAGAAAACGAGTTTAATTTTTTTTCTTATTTTAAAGATAATTGAAGCAATACAATTCGTAAAATCGTATTTTCTTAATAAATCATATAATTATTTGATTAATCATGTTCTCCTTTTAAAAGGTACAGATTATGAGGGGTGGGGGGAAACACGAGTTTTGCCTAGTAGAATTCTAATTCACCATCTTAACAAATAAATAACAATAGCTATAGAACAACGCTTCAAGCGGTATATATGTGATATAGAAATCATTTCTTACTTTTGTAACATCATAGAAATGTTATTGAATTTTAACTTTTTTTTTGGTTTCAGTGAATGCTTTTCCCGTGTATGTATCAGTGTTGCTACAAACTCAGAGAGTGATAGTGAATAAATATACATCTTGTTATATTATTGAGATATTCAAACCTAAAAGTCAACAACTAAAAACTAAACATTAACAAAAATAGCAATGTAACTTTAAGTCAGGATTTATAGTTTGGGAATTTCAGGGAAGTAAAGTGTTTAAAACATGAACAATAGTAATAAAGGAGACATTTCGCAGCGTAACGTAACTGTGTTACATTGATTGTAGACAAATTTCGCTGATAAATGGTGTTAGTCGGTGGATAATAGAAGATGATGTTGTGAACGATACGATTGCTAAACTTCATCAAAATCATTTTTATGTTCATTAAGGGAGCGTCTGAAATACTGTTTGTAAAAATGATAATTTGAAAGTGCATTAGATTGTTTTCTACGAAAGATCGGTAAAGTCATTTCAATTTGATGAATTCCCGAGTTTATTTTAATGAATTCCCGGTTTCAACTTCACGAATTCAAATTTGTGATTTCACGATTTCGTCTTCACGAATTCCCGATGTCAATTTCACGAAGTCACGACTTCAATTTTATGAATTCATGATTTCAACTTCATGAATTTACGATTGTAAATTCATGACGATGAAATCGGGTATCCATGAAGTTGAAATGGCCCTACCGGTATTTCGTAATTTACTTTTCCTCTCCGTGTTGCTTTTTTTGTGAGCAATGGTTTTTGATGCACATGTAGCGATAAAAACTTACATTAAAAGCTCATCTTTGTGAAACAAGATTACTGTTAAAAAATGTAAAAAAACGCTTTTATGCTGTGATGTTAAAGCATATGAAAACAATAATAAAATACGAAAATGTTCTGTAGAGAACAGTTGACATGGTTTTAGTCCCAAAACTGTGTATACATCTGGTTTTCATGGCGAAGGAAATTGTAATGTGTTATCATTATACTTTATCTACCACGGGCAATCACTAGTAAGACTGCTGGTTTACCAATGTCAATGTCCGAGCAGGACGCTTTGATAACAACTAACAACTAAATATCTGTAAATACATCAGAAGAAATGTATATTTTCTATATATAGTTTGTAACATTCACCGAAAGTTTTCTGATGCATACGCCAATGTACATGTATTCTTGGGGGGATCAATAAGTACTCAAAGAAACGGCTAAGATTCAAATAAAACATATGAACGTTTCACTTACTTAAGTTAATTTTTACAAAATGTTTTTATTTCTTAAAATATTTTATGTATTAATAATCGCAGAAATTCTAACACCATACACTTGTAGTAATGACAATATAAATAGATGGTTCAGATCTTCCTCCATTTGTTAATTGAATATTGCAAGGACATTGTTATTGTTGTCCTAACATTCTATGATTTATTTGCAACTAAACGATTATGTGTCTAGAGTGAAGCTATGTTTGTTGTTTTATCAATTCCGCTTGGACTATCATTTAATGTACATTATAACGTTTAATCACCTTATTGCTCTCCCAGAAACATGCTAGAAATTAAGAAGACATTTTAAAGGCAAAATGAATAAAATTTGTGTCATCAACTAGATTATATTACATTATGGTTTGTTTGTATTTTTATTGTTATTGCTTCTTTCTTCTTTTTTTGTTTGTTACTGTTGTTTTCTTTTATAAAGGTATTATTGTATACCTGAATTGCGAGAAACAAACTATATATAAATTATACAGGTACAACACTTAATGTATTCTTCAAATGTTGTTTTAAGTCATCGTCCAAAAAAATGATGACAATTTACGTAATATAATAGAGCCGTGTCACGACAAAACCAACATAATTGCTTTGCGACCAGCATGGATCCAGGCCAGCCTGCGCATCCGCGCAGTCTGATCAGGATCCATGCTGTTCGCTTACAAACTCTATAACAAGTAGAGAAACTAATAGCGAACAGCATGGATCCTGATCAGACTGCACTGATGCGCAGGCTGGTCTGGATCCATGCTGGTCGCAAAGCCATTATGTTGGTTTTGTCGTGACACGGCTCAAATTTATTATATCTTACATGTAAGATTTTTAGAAAGGTCGTTTTTCACCCAAATGAGATCTTTTACATGAGAAACTGTAAGAAGCATGCGATGTGGACGCCACCATAAGTGCAAAGTCAAAAGTGTAGGTTTATAATGGACTGTGAAAAAAAATAACATCACAATTACGCTCGTACAACGTCGGGTATCGTAAAGAATAAAAATGGAATTTCTTTCATAATATTTGTTATTCGCAACCATTCTATATAAAATGTCTTTTTCTGTACAATAGTTTTCATTTTATACGAGGGGTGATTTGTATGCATTTTGTGGTACGGACTCTATGATATCGTAGGAGGCTTTTCACCGATCCACTTATCGCCAGTCACAACCGATCTACTTACTGCTAGTCACGACCGATCTACTAAATGCCAGTCACAAACGATCTAATTACTGCCAGTCACAACCGATCTATTTACTGCCTGTAACGACCGATCTACTAACAGCCAGTCATAACCGATCTACTAACTGCCAGTCACAACCGATCCAATTACTGCCAGTCACAACCGATCTACTAACTGCCAGTCACAACCGATCTACTAACTGCCAGTCACAACCGATCTACTTACTGCCAGATACAACCGATCTACTTACAGCCAGTCACAACCAATCTACTTACAGCCAGTCACAACCGACCTACTTACAGCCAGTCACAAACGATCTACTAACTGCCAGTCACAAACCGATCTACTAACTGCCAGTCACTACCGATCCAATTACTGCAGTCACAACCGATCTACTTACTGCCAGTCACAATCGATCTACTTACAGCCAGTCACAAACCGACCTACTTAGAGCCAGTCACAACCGATCTAATAACTGCCAGTCACAACCGATCTACTTACTGCCAGTCACAACTGATTTACTTACTGCCAGTCACAACCGATCTACTTACAGCCAGTCACAACCGACCTACTAACTGCCAGTCACAACCGATCTACTTACAGCCAGTCACAACCGATCTGGTTACTGCCAGTCACAACCGATCTACCAACTGCCAGTCAAAACCGATCTTCTTACTGCCAGTCACAACCGATCTACTTACTGCCAGTCACAACCGATCTACTTACAGCCAGTCACAACCGACCTACTTACAGCAAGTCACAAATGATCTACAACTTGCAAGTCACAACCGATCTGCTAACTGCCAGTCACGGCCGATCCAATTACTGGCTGTCACAACCGACCTACTTACAGCGAGTCACAACCGATCTACTAACTGCCAGTCACAACCAATCTGCTAACTGCAGTCACGGCCGATTCAATTACCGCCAGTCACAACCGATCTACTAAGTGCCAGTCATAACCGATCTATCTTACAGCCAGTCACAACCGATCTACTAACTGCCAGTCACAACCGATCTACTTACAGCCAGTCACAACCGATCTACTTACTGCCAGTCACAACCGATCTACTAACGGCCAGAGTCACAACCGATCCACTAACTGCCAGTCACGACCGATCTACTTACTGCCAGTTACGACCGATCTACTAACATTCAGTCACAACCTATCTACTTACTGCCATTCACAACCGATCTACTTACTGCCAGTCACAACCGATCTACTTACAGCCAGTCACAACCAACCAACTAACTGCCAGTCACAACCGATCTACTTACTGCCAATCACAACCGATCTACTAACTGCCAGTTACAACCAATCACTAACTGCCAGTCACGGCCGATCCACTTACTGCCAGTCACAACCGATCTACTTATAGCCAGTCAAAACCGACCTACTTACAGCCAGTCACAACAGATCTACTAACTACCAGTCACGACCGATCCACTTACTGCCAGTCACAACCGATCTACATACTGCCAGTCACAACCGATCTACTTACAGCCAGTCACAACCGACCTATTTACAGCCAGTCACAACCGATCTACTTACTGCCAGTCATGACCGATCCACTTACTGCCAGTCACAACCGACCTACTTACAGCCAGTCACAACCGATCTACTTGTAGCCAGTCACAACCGATCCACTTACTGCCAGTCACAACCGACCTACTTACAGCCAGTCACAACCGATCTACTTACTGCCAGTCACGACCGATTCACTTACTGCCAGTCACAACCGACCTACTTACAGCCAGTCACAACCGATCTACTTACTGCCAGTCACAACCGATCTACTTACTGCCAGTCACAACCGATCTACTTACAGCCAGTCACAACCGACCTACTCACTGCCAGTCACAACCGATCTACTTACAGCCAGTCACAACCGATCTAGTTACTGCCAGTCACAACCGATCTACTAACTGCCAGTCACAATCGATCTACTTACTGCCAGTCACAACCGATCTACTAACTGCCAGTCACAACCGATCTACTTACTGCCAGTCACAACTGATCTACTTACTGCCATTCACAACCGATCGACTTACTGCCAGTCACAACCGATCTACTTACAGCCAGTCACAACCGACCTACTAACTGCCAGCCACAAGCGATCTACTTACAGCCAGACACAACCGATCTTCTTACTGCCAGTCACAACCGATCTACTAACTGCCAGTTACTACCGATCCACTAACTACCAGTCACGACCGATCTACTACTTGCCAGTCACAACCGATCTACTAACTGCCAGTCACAACCGATCCACTATCTGCCAGTCACGGCCGATCCACTAACTGCCAGTCACAACCGATCTACTTACAGCCAGTCACAACCGACCTACTTACAGCCAGTCACAACCGATCTACTAACTGCCAGTCACAACCGATCCACTAACTGCCAGTCACCACCGATCCACTTACTGCAGTCACAACCGAGTCTACTTACTGCCAGTCACAACCGATCTACTTACAGCCAGTCACAACCGACCTACTTACAGCCAGTCACAACCGATCTACGTGTAGCCAGTCACAACCGATCCACTAACTGCCAGTCACGACCGATCCACTTACTGCCAGTCACAACCAGAGCTGCATTACTGGTACTGGTACTGCAGTACGTACTGCAGCGATTTTGCAAGTACTGGTACTGATACTGAATTACTCTTACAAAATTTTGCTACAACTGGTACTGGTACTGCATTACTGTTTTAAAAAGTGGTACTGCTACTGCATTACCCAGTACTTTTGGTTTTTTACAAAAATTTAAGATAGCATCAATTTTTCTCATAAAATAAAGCTGTAAATTACATTAACTATATTTTTTTGTGTGAAAAAGTAAGTTATCAAATCTAGAGATAATTTGCTGCAATATTCCTTCAAATGTTAACACAGTATTCATCATAAAAAGCACCAAAGACTTTAAGTAAAAATTAAATTAAGATAAACAGACTCAATAACTCTTTACCCTAAAATATCCTTATTAAAATCTGTTATTACTTTGTATTTACTATTAAAAGAGCAAAATAAACACTAATTAATTTCTTCTATTCTAAATAATCCCATTTCAAGTGAAAAAAGTGATATTGTTAACACCATAAAAGTTGTTATTTACTTAAATTAAACATTAATGTAAACAAAACAAAAATTATGATTTTCAGTAAAGGCCGTCCTAAAAGTTGTAAAGTGTTTACAATAGGAGAAAACGTTCTTGAAGTAGTAAATGAATATAAATATTTAGGTATATACTTTAATAAAAGTGGCTCTTTTTATAAATCTAAAATTGCAATTGCAGAACAAGCAAATAAAACTATGTTTGCATTGTTAAGGAAAATTAAATTGTTAGCTTTACCGTTTGATTTACAAATTGAACTATTTGAAAAGACAATCAAACCAATTTTATTATATGGAAGTGAAATTTGGGGATTTGGCGATGTTTCTGTTTTGGAAAAAGTTCAACTGAAGTTTTACAAATATATTTTTAATTTAAAAAAGTCTACACCGTCTTATATGGTGTACGGAGAGACAGGCATTTTTCCTTTAAAAATTCATATTAAAAATAGGGTTGTATCATACTGGACAAGACTTATTGATAATATAAATAGTAATGAAACAGCGAAACTATCATCAAAGTTGTATATTGTTTTAAGGAACTACAAAATAATTATTTAGTTAAGTCACTCTGGATAGAAAATGTTAAACAATATTATGTGAGACAGGTTTTTCTGGAATATGGTATGCTCAATGTTTTAGCAGTAGTAAATGGCTTATTAAAGCAAACTTTCAAAAGTTAAAAATATATCTATATTCAAAGCTGGAGAGCTGAAATTAACAATACGTCAGACTCAAATTTGTATAAATATATAAAAGAAAACTTTTGTAGAAGCGCTTACATAGACACATTACCTCTGTATTTTGCTAGGAAATTTTTTATGTTTTTAACAAGGAACCATCGACTTCCAATTGAAACGGGACGTTGGCAAAACATACCCATAAACGATCGTAAATGCACTCTTTGTAGAGATATAGGAGATGAATTTCATTACATTTTTAAATGTCCAATATTTGAAACCGAAAGAAGAAAATATATAGATAATTTTTACCGACAAAGACCAAGTATGTTTAAATTCATAGAACTATTAAACTGTAGAAATATGAAGAAATTAGAAAATTTAAGTATCTGTTGTAATAAAATTATGCAATATTTTGTTTTTTCTTGATTATTCTCTATGTTACATATATTGTCTATGTTATGTACACTGTAGATTAAGGTATTGGTAGATGAAATATGTCAACATACTAATATACCATGTTTATGTATTAGATATTAATGATTTCTGTTTAAAAACAGTATATTCTGTAATTTTTATTCACATAGTTCACATAGGATATTTATGAAAGGTTCACTAAAACTTATATGTCACATTGTGAAACATTAAAATACTACATTTTTTAGAAAATTTAGAATATTTACTATTCTTCTGAAATGACATTACTGACAAAAATGCTCTTTATGCTGCAAATATATTGCATTATTTTCATTTTCTTGTGTATCATGAAAGAGTTAAGTTTATATTGTTAAATATACAAAATTAAGAATTATATATTGACTAAAGCATATAAATATATTTATTTATTTGGCATTTGAATTATTTAAAAGAAAAATTGTTTCTTTGTTATACGTACTTAATATAAGTCTCTCACTATCTTTCTTAAAAAGGTTGAAATTATGCAACATGTAATCAATCACCTTTGTTGAAATTTGAAAAGTATAATATCTTAAGATATTTGAAATACTATGTCATCTCGGCTATATGTATAATATATATAATTTCACACTTTTACATTAAGTATTAAATTACAATCTTTATGCTATAAGTACGTTTCGCACATTTTATTTTTCTCTCAAGCAAATCTAAGATTCAAATATGAAACTTTCTGTTTCATTACAAACAATTGATACTGAAATGAATGTTAAATTGTTAGAACCTATTTATAACCTGGATATCTTTCGTGTTTGTTTTTTTCGATAGGCTTTCGTTTCGTTTTGTTCAGGTTATTATGAAAGGTGTAAACATTCTATTTGATCCATTAGTCATACTAAATATTTTACTATAATATATATTTTTTCTCACCAAATTGTAACTATATATTACTATTATCCTATAAATGTAACATAGCCGTTTTCCATTATGTATTTGTATATGTTTATGTATGTATACTGCTGATGTTTCCCGCTATTGTGGGACTTGTGCATTTTGTAAATAAATTGAAAAAAATTGGTATAAATTGAACAGAGGTGTGAAGGTGTGAAAGGCAACAAAAGACTGCTGTGTTTTAAATGAAAGATGTTTGCATTGTATTTATACAGTTCACTGGTTACTAAACAAATAGATATGACATGAATATATGTTGTAAATATTGTTTGTACAAAGTATGTTAAAACTATAAAGTTGTAAATATGTTATGTTAACTTTAGAGTAAATTATGATTTAATTCTTTGCTGAATAATACTTGCAATTATTTGTTTGACACTGTATTTATTCAAACTTTGATGAATATATAAAAGTAATGGTACTGATACTTAATTACTTCACCAAAAAAAGTACTGGTATTGCAGTACCGAGCTAAAATTAGTACTGGTACTGGTAATGGTACTGCATAATTTTCCAAGTACTGGTACTGGTACTTAAGTACTACACCCTGAGTACTGATGCAGCTCTGGTCACAACCAATCTACTTACAGCCAGTCACAACCGACCTACTTACAGCCAGTCACAACCGATCTACTAACTGCCAGTCACAACCGATCTACTTACTGCCAGTCACAACCGATATACTTACTGCCAGTCACAACCGATCTACTTACAGCCAGTCACAACCGACGACTTACAGCCAGTCACAAACGATCTACTAACTGCCAGTCACAACCGATCTACTAACTGCCAGTCACAACCGATCTACTTACTGCCAGTCACAACCGATCTACTTACAGCCAGTCACAACCGACCGACTTACAGCCAGTCACAACCGACCGACTTACAGCCAGTCACAACCGATCTACTAACTGCCAGTCACAACCGATCTACTTACTGCCAGTCACAACCGATCTACTTACAGCCAGTCACAACCGATCTACTTACAGCCAGTCACAACCGATCCACTAACTGCCAGTCACGACCGATCCACTTACTGCCAGTCACGGCTAAATACAGCTTTTTGTTACCTATAAAGCAGTTGCGAAGTAATTGGCATATAGCGGAGTTTTATAAGCACTGAATAACGGTATAATTTAAAAAAAAGACTATTTGAAAACAAAGATAAACATGGATAGGCAACATTCGATTAAGGTATTTCCGAACAAATACCAGCAATACTGGGCCACCGGCCAGGCTGATTCCTATCATATATAGCACTGTTTATTCCATGTGTTTTTTTTAACAAGCACTACACGAGAAGTTACAAAGCTTCGAATCTAGTCATGCCGTCAGCAGTGCGTTTCAATGCCTAAAAACTGTACGAACTATAAGTTTTCAATGATTTACAACAACAATAATTAGGTGGATGTTTCTAGCATTGTCTTTGCGACGTAATTCCTTTTGCTCTTATATCTAGAATATAAAATGTAAAACTTGAAACCATTGTCTGTGATACACTGATGGTTGTCCATTAGCTCGGATCATTTGCCCACGCATATCGGTAACAATTGTCACTTTTTAGTTATTTCATTACTGTTTACAACGTCACGTTAAGTATGTGTCTTTTTGTTTCGAGGTTCAAATTTCCGAATTATTGTGTAAGTAGAGAGCTAAGTTCCTGTTGATTAAAAGCTATGCCATGTTTTAATGTGTTTGCTATTAGTCCAATGGCTTATAAAGGAACTTCACAAAAAGGAAGATTTCAATTCATTGTAAATACTGTGAACATTAAATTTCGTTTTCAACCATACTAGTTGATTAGCCAAAACCCTTCACTCTATCAGTATCATATAAATCTCAGTTTTAACAGCCTGACATACCAGTTTTCTTGTGTATTCTTTTGTAAAGAAAATACGGTAGTGACCTCTGATAGGCTTAGCGACAGACACCTAACATGTCCCGTCTACTTTTGATATTTTGTTCCTTGTTATTGTTGAAAAACGTCATTAATTCACAGAAATAATATAATAATAGCGGTGGAACTTGGCAAGCCCCTGACTGGCACTGTAAGGTGTTTATACCACTTAAAAGATTTCCTTTTAATCTACTATCTCAGGATCTGATATGGACTTTTTCGACTCTGGTCTCAATTGGTTAGATTGGATCCAATAATATTTTCTACTGAAACATCACGCGGTGTAAATGCTGAACATATTTTGGTTTGGTTATATTTCATTAAGTGTTAAATAAAACAACTTATAATACACTTTGATCATCTACAATACACATATGTCAGAAATGGACAAATTCTTACCTTAAAGCTGCATACCTCCAGATGAGCCAAAATATTTCAAGAAAATCAAACTTGGAAAAAAATGTACTACGACTTGGAGAAAAGTAAAACATTCAAGAATCAAGTAATACTTTTCATATTGTGCCATTAATGACTAATTTTGTTGTATTTATCATCATATTTCTACTGCGTTACTAACGCAGTAAGAGCTATTTTGTATATTTCGACCTATTTTTAATATCTTTGCCGACTTCACAATATTTTACTTTTAACTAAAAAAAATCGTGAAAATAAGCATGAATCTGGAGGCATGCTGCTTTAAACCGTTTATAAATCAATTACATTTCGTGAATGTGTCGTTTGTTCTTTTGGGAGATATACCGGCATTGTAACACCGCAAAACGTCCGTACCGCAAAACGTTCGCGTGTGGACGTTTTGCGTCGCATATCGTACACATGAGGACGTTTTGTGGTGCATACCGTACTTAATACGTTTTGCGGCGAGAGTGTGTATTTGCGCCGCATATCGACAACAATTTCTGTAGTACAATATATTCACGAATACTTCAAGGACATTTATTCATCTTGAATTATTATTCTACTAGAGGTATTGCATTGAAATTGAATAAATGTAGATTACGACTTAATGTAAGACAGTGCTTCTTTGATCGACGTATTATCACCAGACGAAATAGTTGCAACAGCTTCAACATTTTTGGACAGACACTTGAATGAAGTTATGGAGTTTCCACGACTCGGTTGCTTAATCCTTAGGCCATGCTAATGTCGTAGGATAAGAATTTATGTAAAAATGTACACTGCCTTATATTTTGTTAATCGTTTCAAATAAAATATATTAACTGTATCTAAATGCGTTGCATGTTGTTTGGCCCCTGATCCTATACCGTTATATCTCTCTATATTTCTATTATTCCTATCTCTCATTGTTACTAACCTGTCACCCGTAAACTTAATATGCTATGTTCGGGTATGTTGTGTGATGCTCCATTGCACTTCATATTTGACCATTCCATGTTATAGTTGTATAATTATATTTATATTGTGTAAATATATTCTTTAATAAATATCTTGGATATTTCAGGTTAGTAATCTTTGAGAGTTATAATTTAAACTATTAAATTATTACAGAATGTCTTTATTGGTATATTTAAATAGGTTTTTGATAAGTTATAGAGATGTTTACTTACAATACTTACCTGGAATACTTACCTAATTGTACATGTAGTTATTACATACCTGTATCATACACTCAACCTTATGTTATAATTGTTAATGGCACTTCATATTTGACCATTCCATGTTATAGTTGTATAATTATATTTATATTGTGTAAATATATTCTTTAATAAATATCTTGGATATTTCAGATATTTGCATTTGTTGTGTCTTGTGTCAGTCGATATATTACCCCACCTATAATACAAGTAACTGCCGACTGGGTTACGTCGACACTAAGAAAGCAGTGATGGTTTGGCAACAGATATAATAAGTAAAATATAATTACTAAACTGTGTCCGCTTTGTCGCTCTATATTTCTTTCTTTCTTTTACATGAAAATCTTTTCCGTCAACGCCGTTTATCTTTTTTAAAGATATTTCTTGTTACTTGCTGTATTAACATATTGTCACATGGTATGGTCTCCCTGGTTATGCTAAATTACTATGAGGAAGGTTTTTGGCGTGATAGAATCGTTAAAGGGTTAAATACCGTTATATACGGTTCTGTGGGTTCAGTCCCGTTATGGTTTCCTACAGAACCGCGTATCCCCGTATCGGGTCAGTAACTAACCCTGTAACTTTTGAAATATTTTCTCAAAGATGAGATTGTAATTTTTGAACATCATCAACATGTAGAAAAAACTGACGATATTGCTTATTTCTGCTTGACGCAGCTCAAATTTTTTGAACTACAAATCTAGTAAATGCAAGTTTGAAATTGTCATAAAATATAACTTTGAAAAATGATTTAATCTATAGGTTAGTCGGAAAGTCCGTCCCTTTACTAAAACCGTATTATTTTATCGCCTTAAGAACAAACATTTCGCCTATAAGTTACATAGATAATATGTAATAGAGTATATTATAACACACATTCTTCCGCATAAGAAATGATGAAAAAGAAGTTCAATGTGTTCTATTGATAAAAAATAAAGCATATTTTAAAATATCGTAATATAAGCTTTTTGTTTGAATGCCATAATGTAATTCTATAATTGAACAATGTAATTTCATAATTGAACAAAGCAAAAAGGGCATGGTGGCCTTATATCGCTCACCTGCCTATAAAGGCTCCACATGACAAGGGTAGATAGCATTAGATATTACAAATAAAAAGCAAGTACATTTCATGTACTTGGTCAGAATCTGGGTAACTGATATCAGTACTCAATTCGTTGGTAATCAATATCCAAATATCTGTAAAAGACAAAGATATGGTAATTTAAGCGAAATTCAATAGTGACCTTGAGGTCCATTGTCATTTCAATGTCAATTTTATAGTTGAACTATTCAAGATGTCTGTCCTGTCATACATGTATGAATGAAATCTGATCATTGATAACAAAGAAATGGCAGTTTTATCACAATTTATGGAACGCCGTGACTGTCTTATGTAATCAATATGTGTTCTTATCTTGTGAAACGATGATATTATTTTGTCGTTTGAGCATGTTAACATGTGCAATTTACATCATGTCTTGTCAAAGGAACATGCTAACATACGGAAGCTTGTATGTACCCCCGCTATGAAGACATGAAGTCGTCTCCCTCGACTTATAGAACACAACAAGTCGTCAAAATTACGACGACAAGTTTATATATACCATGTCATTTTGACAAAATATATGTCATCATGTCGAGATACGGCATACCGACTTTCTTACATAAATAAATTTGTCGACTTGAAGTAACATGTATGTCGACATCCATGTTATTTCTAGTCGACAAATATATATTAACGTATGAATGTCGGGATACCGTATCGCGACATGATGACATATATTTTGTCAAAATGACATGGTATATATACACTTGTCGTCGTAATTTTGACGACTTGTTGTGTTCTATAAGTCGAGGGAGACGACTTCATGTCTTCATAGCGGGGGTACATACAAGCTTCCGTACTAACATGTACAAACAGCATGTTAACTTGTCAAATTATTATGATGACATGTACAGACAACATGCTAACTTGTCAAAGTATCGTGATGTCTTGTGCAAATGACATGGTAACTTGATAAAGTATAATGATGACATGTGCAAATGACATGGTAACTTGTCAAAGTATAATGATGACTTGTGCAAATGACATGTTAACATGTCAAAATGTAATGATGACTTGTGTAAACGACATCTTAACTTGTCGAATTATTGTGATGACATGTGCAAACAGCATGTTAACTTGTCAACGTATCATGGTGACTTGTGAAAACAGCATGTTAACATGTCAAATAACCATGATGACTTGTGAAGACAACATGTGAACTTGTCAGAGAATCGTGATGACTTGTGCACATGATATGTTATCTTGCATCATGCTGACATGTCTAAACGTACTGTTGACTTATCAAGGTATTATTATAACTTGTGCAAATGCCATGCTAACATGTCAAAATTCCACTATGGCATGTGTAAACAGCATGTCAACTTGTCGAATTACCGTTATGACATGTACATACATGTACAGCAAGTTGACTTGTGCAAACAACATGTTAACTTGTCCAAGTATAATGATGACATGTGCAAATGTCATGCTGACTTGTCAAAATTTCAAGATGACATGTGCAAACAGTATGTTAACTTGTCAAATCATCGTGATTACATATGCAAACAACATGCTAACTTGTCCGAGTATCATGGTGACTTGTGCAAACAGCCTTTTAACTTGTCAAATCATCATGATGACTTGTGCAAACGACATGTTAACTTGTCAAATTATCATGATGACTTGTTCAGACAACATGTTAATTTGTCAAAAAATCGTGAAATCGTGATGATTTGTTCAAAACACATGTTAACTTGTTAAGGTATTATGATCATGTCATCACGACAATTCGACAAGTTAATATGTCGTTTGCACAAGTCAGCATGATACGCTGACAAGATAGCATGTTGTCTGCACATGCCATAATGATTATTCGACAAGTTAACATGCTGTTTGAACGAACAAGTCATCATTGTCTTAAGACAAAATATGATGTAAATTGCACATGTTAATATGCTTAAATGACAAAATAATATCATAATTTCAGAAGATAGCAAAACATTGATAGCATAAGACAGTCACGGCGTTCCATAACAATTCAATAATTTGACTTTAAACTATGTCTTTTTTTATTATTCATATTATTCAAAGGCAAATTACTCTTGACATATTCAGTCGCTTTAGCTCATAAATGAACTTGATCGAGACCTTATTGTTATACTAATCTGTATAAATAGAGGATATTGAATGAGTGTTAGTTCAATACTGAATTTATTGCACGAGTTGAATAAAATTATATTATGCGAGCCTCTGTAATTGTATTGTAATTCATGGACAGATAACTCTTGACATATATTGCTAAGGGTATGTGGATGCTAGAGTGGTAACAAGCTAAATTTGGTCGGACGGACAGACAGACAGGCGCATACTCAGTTGAGCTGAAATTAACACACAATAACACCTGATAATAACTGGTCAAAATTAACGAAAATTATATCAACTTTAAAATATGGACGTTATGCGGCATGACCATGCCTTTTTGCCGCAAAATGTACGTCAGAAAAATGTGGACGATATGCGCCGCAAAACTTCCATATACGTACGTTTTGTGGTATGGACGTTTTGCAGTGTTACACGGCATACTTTCATATAGGTAGTTTGAAATAATTATATTCTTTCTTCAAAATTCAAACAACAATTTTGTTAACTGCAGGCAACAGATATATAGATTTTGCACTTCGATAGTTATTTTTCAGTCTGTTTTCAGGTTGAACCCCATGCGTATTTCACTCGAGATGGCTCACTAAAATCTAGTTTAGTATCATGTCGTATTGGCAGGCTTCTGTATATTTAATGAAAGAGTTGTAATTTTTCATCAAAACTATTTAAAAGAAATTTAATCGAGAATGAAAATTATGAGCCTTAGAAAAATGTTGTATTTTTGTTAGAAAATGCATGAAAGTGAAAATGTTACTATGTGACAAGTGAAAATGTTACTATGTGACAGGGTATGTTTAAACTTTAATATTAAATACAGTTGAACTCTTGTAACTATGAAATCATTATGTCTGCGACGTTTTTATAAACGGCCATAAAAAATCCCCTTCGTAAACAATGACATACTTGTGAAAATCACATATCATTGCCATTATTTAATAAGAAATTGTCTTTCAAAATTGATGATTATTTCAAATCGAGGCAATTTCATTTACGTTATTATGAGACGAATTACAACTGCGTGAACATGTATATAGGCAAGATTAGAAACTAATTGTACATTTAAGTCTAATTAATTGATGTGATTGTTATTGATGTAAGTGGCATGTTTTGATATTAAGAAATACGTTTAAAGGAAGCGTATTTGATTTTCAGTGAAGACATGTTAGCTGAAGAACATTTTTAAACGAGATATTTTTATTGTGTTTGGTCTATATGAGCCTTGGGTCTTTCCTTAAGTTAGCCATTCATCCTCCACGCTTATCTAGATGATTTTATTTAAAAAGAAAATTACAGTAGCAATGAAAGAAAAGGAAGAGAAAATTTATTAGGTTTCGACGTCAATAAACATTCTGAAACCGGAATCTGATCGTGACAATATCCTAATACATAGTTCTCTTAAATCTGCAAGGAAACATGCTTGTAGATAAAGGACACACAATATAAAAATACTAATTTATTTAAGATT
>NW_026865044.1:0-44550 GCF_026571515.1 Ruditapes philippinarum
GCTTATCATTCAGTCTCTGACACAGAATTTTCATGACAAACCTAACAACAAGTAGTTTTCAAAACAGTTTAAAACTAGCGATGTAAAAGATAGAAATATTTTTATTTTGTTACAAGTATCCAACAAATTACAACAAAGTTTAAAAGTAGCGTTGGCTTAAAGAAATGTCAATAAATGCAGAATCACGGATGAATATCATTTTAATCAATGAATGCTCTTTTTAGCGATGTCGATGACCAAATACTGCAGAGCGTAGTACACAAATAAATCTGACTGTGAGTAGTGAAATATATACATGGCGGACTGTTTTGGAGAGAAGATTTTCGCTAATCTATTTACATCAATGTTAAACAACAGGTTTATTGTAAACGAAATACCGGTACCTCAAAATTAATAAATATTACAAACCCGAAATGGAAATTCTAAATTTAGTATTATATGATTTTATTCAGGCTTTCTTTGTATGACCTCTCCATGGTGCAGGGGTAACGCGCTTGTTAAGGGTGTGAGAGGTCTGGGGTTCAAATCCCAGTCAAGGCACCTATTTTTTAAGTGTCTTTTTATACCCCCACACAACGAAGTTGTAATGGGGTTTAGTGGAATCAGCTTGGCAGGCCGTACAGACGTCCGGACGTGTCCCCGTCCATCCGTCGGTTTTTCTTTGTCCGCCCAATAACTTGAGATTCCTTTGGCCCACAGTCTTCATATTTGGCATGGAGGTTAGTCATGATTAGTAGATGACCCCTATTGATTTTGGGGTCACTGAGTCAAAGGTCAAGGTCACAGGGGCCTTGACTTTAAAAAGCTTGTCCACCAAGTAACTTGAGATTCCTTTGACCCACAGTCTTCATATTTAGCTTGGAGGTTATTCATGATTAGCAGATGACTCCTATTGATTTTGAGGTCACTGGGTCAAAGGTCAAGGTCACAGGGTCCTTGACTAAAAAAGGCTTGTCCGCCCAATAACTTGAGATTCCTTTGACCCACAGTCTTCATATTTGGCATGGAGGTTAGTTGTGATTAGTAGATGACCCCTATTGATTTTGAGGTCACTGGGTCAAAGTTCAAGGTCACAGGGACCTTGACTTAAAAAAAGCTTCTGACAAAGTGGTATGTGGGGGTATTCACGCCATGACAATGGCAGTTCTAGTTAAGGAAGTAGCCACGATATGCAAGGATAAAGTGTGGCTGTCATAAAAAATGAACATAAATGACTTTTTGATTCAATTTTAGTCATGCAAAATTTCGTATGTATCAAACTTGAACTGTTATAGTAAAAAATCTAAACGCAGTCGCTGCATCTCAGTGCCCTGTAAGATGAATTATAGTATATTACAATAATTTTACAGGAAAATACATACAGATATACAGTACGATTTAGATTGCAAAGATCAGAAAATACCACAGAGCTTGCAGCCCTTTCATTTTAGCTGTAACTTTGCTATAATTGAAAGGATTGACTTCATATTATAACAGAAAATTCTTAAGGACAAGACCTTCATGTTTATCAAACTCAAATTGACTTTGGCTCTTTAATGACCTTGATAAAGAAGAACGGAAATGAAACGAAAAGCGTAGGAAGAATTCTAATTTTAAAACAGATGCTGATGATGACACAATGTAGCCAACCTACTACAACGGGAAACAATTTAGAGATGTTTAACCTAAGAAAAGAGGTACAACACCACCAAATAAAATGGTAAACATATGTTATTTTTTTCTGAATCAAATCGTTATTATTTCATGCTTTTAGATTATTAACACATCTCTTGAGTAAATAAATAACATTTTGAAAAAGAAGGAATTGCTGAATGATGATGTTTTGTTTCATTCAATACACTTAGAATTGTCAACATTGAACTATTTGCATAGTATTCGGATAGTCATCACTATCCGACTAAATAATTTGTTTTATTGGAATACATTGAATAAGTATTTTATTCAAATTAAATGATTCTCAGAACTTAATTCCAATGTTATTATTTCCTAACAGAAATAATTTAAAATTAAATTTTGTTATCGGTTAAAAATATTAAAGAAAATCATGAATATTCTTCATCAAGTTTTACACTGTCAAAAGCAAACTCAGGACTGTACAATTCATTCTGCTGCTATTGAGATGAGATGTAAAAGAAGTAAATTTTCTAATGGCAACACCATTTATATAGGACTAGCAGAATCTCTGTGCAATCACACGAGAATGTAAGATCATTTTCTCTACAAATGTTCTTTTTTAGCTCGACTATTCGATAAGAATAAGTAGAGCTATTGCAGTCACCCGAGCGTCGGCGTCGGCGTAACCACTTATGTTAAAGTTTTTGTAATAGTTCAAATATTTTCAAAGTCCATTGACATATGGCTTTGAAACTTTGCCACACTTGTTCACCATCATGACCCCAACCTGTAGACAGGAGGAGGTAACTCTATCAAGTATTTTGACAGAATTATGCCCCTTTTTCGACTTAGAATTTACGTTAAAGTTTTTGTAATAGTTCAAATATTTTCAAAGTCCATTGACATATGGCTTTGAAACTTTGCACACTTGTTCACCATCATGACCCCAACCTGTAGACAGGAGGAGGTAACTCTATCAAGCATTTTGACAGAATTATGCCCCTTTTTCGACTTAGAATTTACGTTAAAGTTTTTGTAAAAGTTCAAATATTTTCAAAGTCCATTGACATATGGCTTTGAAACTTTGCACACTTGTTCAACATCATGACCCCAACCTGTAGACAGCAGGAGGTAACTCTATTAAGCATTTTGACAGAATTATGCCCCTTTTTCGACTTAGAATTTACGTTAAAGTTTTTGTAATAGTTCAAATATTTTCAAAGTCCATTGACATATGGCTTTGAAACTTTGCACACTTGTTCAACATCATGGCCCCAACCTGTAAACAGGAGGAGGTAACTCTATCAAGCATTTTGACAGAATTATGCCCCTTTTTCGACTTAGAATTTACGTTAAAGTTTTTGTAATAGTTCAAATATTTTCAAAGTCCATTGACATATGGCTTTGAATCTTTGCACACTTGTTCACCATCATGACCCCAACCTGTAAACAGGAGGAGGTAACTGTATCAGGCATTTTTTTTACTATCAAGCACTAAGAATAGTCGAGCATGCTGTCCTACCGACAGCTCTTGTTTTTTTTCTTCTTAGGCTACAAATATAAAAAGAAAGCCTCAGGATATTAATTTCACAGATATTGTTGTTGACATCAGTTTTCATCCAAAGAAAGATGTGATTGCTTCAGGTTCTATTGAAGGGGATGCATTTCTGTAAGTTGACAATCTTATCATATGGAATAAAAATGTGGTTGTTTTTATTAAATGGAATTTTCTTATGTTTACAAGTTAATTACTTTCTGATTCAAGTTTCTGGGCAAAAGCTATTTTGATGTTTTATCTATGAATTTCAAGAGGGTGGCAGTTGTACCACCTTTAAATTTGATAGAGGGTTGTTATCCTTCCTGTTTATTAGACTTGAGGCTTTTTGTCTATGAAGTCTTTTTAAGATGGATTGGCTTTTGTATGAAAGGGGGGCAGAGGCATGATTGTGTCTGTTTCCCATTTGCACGCTTGCTTGGATTCATCTTCCATGTGTTGAAAAAGACCATGACTGTGTCAAATTGGTAGCTCAAAGGTCAAGGTTATACTTAAAGATCTATGGTAAAAAATTAGCTCTGATAGTAGATTTTCAATGAATGACATTACTTTGAACATCTGCCAGGTTCATTGGTAAGACCTCTCAGGGCCGGCAAAATCAATTGTCCGAGTTGCCCGAGTCGTAAAATTGTAGGTCCGGGCAAGTAAAATTCTGCAGTTTACTTGTCCGTGGACAAGTAAATTTCGGCGGCTAATTAAGAGGAATTCTGAAGAAAAAATCTAGTTCTTTTCTAATAGATCTAAATCAGAAGGAAAATCACACATTTAATACGAAAACTAGCATGTCATTCATGAGGGCATGTTAGGGTGTTACTATTTTAAGTGTTTACATAAATAGCGACCAACCAGGCTTGGGGTTTTCCTTACGTCATGCAGTTACTGCATGCGCGCGGCAATTAACTAATTATTGAACGTATCAAGGTCACTATGTGGGGTACATGTTTGTTTTGGTTTATGACTGCCGACTAAGCTTCTGCAATAAAATATTTTCGGTAGCAACGGTGATTCTGCCATAAAATTGACTTGGAAGCTGTGGTCTTTTCAAGCGCATTTATTGTTTAGATAGCAGATACAGCATCAATCTTGCAACAATTGTCTGTGTTGTATGAAAATTAAATACATTGTATAGCTTTTCCAGGTCATTCGGGAATATGTACGCTCACATCGGCGATTTGACTGCTTGAATTTATGTGTTGACTGCTTGAATTTATGTGGACAAAGTCATTTTATAATTTATTTTATGTAAAGATTTCTTGTGAAAATGCCTTTGTTTTTGAATGTCTAATACTGGTGTTAATATATACATGTCAGTTTCATCGTCGCCTATGATAATGATGTCAAAATTTTCACAATTCATCTGCTGCAACCAAGCGTATATACGTATATGATATTACATTCTGTGGCAATCATAATTATATCGTTAAAAAAAGCCAGATGTCATCAATTTGACAAATCTAACTCAAGAGTACATATGATTTTTTAACAGGATTCAAATGAATATTATATAGATGAATGAATAAATAAGAAATGGTACCAGAGTGCAAAAAATATGAAGACAATACTTTAGAGCAATTTGGGTGCAAGGAAAACTGAAAAAGTGCTGGCAAAAGACTAATGCTCCTTCCAGTAAAATATACACAATTTGTCCATCACTGTCATTCTAATTTAATCTACTGTCGTTAATATTTTATAAATATATTATATTACAATCATAATATATTATATTATTAAACATATGGCACAGAATGTTTAATAAAATTGAAAGAAAGTTCATAATCATATTGCTCTTCTTTATTGACATTTGCAGTAAATATAAAATATAAATACGGACAAGTGAACCTTGAGTACGGACAAGTAAATTTCTTAGGTTACTTGTCCGTGGACAAGTACAATTTTCTGAGATTTTGCCGGCCCTGCCTCTATTCACACATTACATTTCTGTAAGTTAAATTCATAATGAGCGTCTATGGCAATGCTCTTATCCAATTTTTAAGCAGGTTAATAGTTAACAATTGACAAATCTAAATTTACATTAACTAGTCGGTCTAAAAGACATTTCTTTTCTTCTGAAAATTACATGTTGAAGGCCCATTTTGCCTCAGAAATGCCACCATTTTTATTTAACAAAAACTTTTTAATATTTTGGTATCTTGTTACAGTTTCAAAAAAAAAATACATTGTGCTCATTTACCATATAGGTGAACAATCTTTGCTCCTTTTGCTTTGTTGGCAGTAAGGATAATCATGTGAATTAGTATTTATAAGGAAGTCAAAATACTAGTTTGTTTACATTTGCTGCCTTTACAACACATTACTGCACATTAAGTTCTACTGTCTTCAGCTGTTAAGCATTTAACATGTTCTAAATCCATTGTTAAAACTTCACTAAACAAATGTATGACATTTCTAATAAAAATTTATAAAAATGGATTTTTCCTAATGTTTAAGACTGTTTTGTACAACAGTTTTAGGTTAGTTTTATGTGTATTTACTTCAAGGAGGTTTTCTATAAGGAAGTTTCTTAAAAATAACTGCCTTTTGTTTTCTTTGAATAAATTTCTTTATAATAATGTTGTCTTTATACATTTCATTTATCAACAGACATTCCTACTCCTCCACATCAGAGAATAGTGAATTGATGAAATTGTCACATCATAAAAAGTCATGCCGTGTGGTAAGATTTTCTCCCAGTGGTGATGAACTTCATACTGCATCTAAAGATAAATCGTTTAACTCTATAGACCTTAATACTGGAAGTGTAAAGAGAAAAGTGAAAAATGCCCATGAGTGAGTATGAATTTTACTGACATAAATGCTTTAGATTCTTGTTGTCCACATAAAAGGCTCTAATTTTATTCTGACTGAAGAACTCATTGTTTTTAATTTCCCATTAATTTTGTAATCAGAATGATAAGTCACCTACATGTATTTTTGTTCAAAGTCGTCTATAACTTTATTGTGCATTGTAAATTGTTTAAATAGAATGTTTTTGGTGGTTAGCTTCAAGCCTTGTCAGGCAATAATAAATTCATTATGTACAGTATTGTCCTACCCAGATAATTTGTCATGATTTTGATATATTTTGTGCAAAAAAGAACAGTTATATATAGGCCTGAGTGACAACAAGTGTAACATTTTCCGTTTCACATTTTTTGTGCCTCCTTAGTTACACAGCAGTGTCAAAAGGCACAATATTCTTATTTTAAAGGCCACCAAAAGTTTTTTTTTTTTAAATAAGACATAGTGTAAAAGGGTAGAGTATGATGTGAATGTTGTTGTGAATGCCATGTAGTTGCATTCGGTGAAAAATGAAAGAACCATCTTAACCCTCTGTTACAATTGGTTTTAATTTCAGGTCCCCAATATACAGTATGTTAGTAACAGGTGAAAACTTTCTTGTAACAGGAGATGATGATGGTCATTTAAAGGTAAGTGAAATCTGTGCTAAACCAGTTTAATCAAGAGTGATTAACCCTTGCCACCAGTGTAGAGCTTTGTGATCTTGCTCAACTGTGATATATGACCAGGCTCTATACTGTTGATATCTCAGTTTATTTTGATATTGAAGTCTATTTTATAAATTTAGCAAGTTAAGACATCATTTCTTCCAACAAAAATAAAATCTGTAGAATTAGTTTACTATGGTGTTTGATTAATATATATACATGTACTATTGATAAAGGCGTGTTTTGTAGTGGTTTGTGGTCAGTTCCTATGCATCAAATTTGAAACGGGTGTTAAATGGTCAATTAACACTGCTTAGACCGATATTTCTTAATTCTTACCCTGTTTTTGCTGACAAAAAGCTGATCAACAATAATTATTTTACTGGTAATTTTTCAGTTAGCCCACCAAAAGTCCTACATGTATCTAAGAAAATGTTAAAATATTTTATAAAATTCATTTTCGTTGCTTTTAATTTTTTTTAAGATCTCATGATCACATTTTATTCTCATAACTTGAAAAATCTAAATGAATTTCTCAAATTTTCTACACAGTGATAATTTGAAAATGAATGAATGAAAAGTTTAAGTGTATTTCAGTAGTTATGGGACCTAAGACATCAGAAAGCTGTTATGGAAGTGAAGGAATCAGAGGAATTTATAAGTGACATAGCAGTAGATGATGCTAAAAAAACTCTCTTAGTGACAAGGTAGTTTTGTTATCACTGTACTTTTAATTTGCAGCTTTAAACTAGGCTCACAATTTTATACATGCTATAACGTCCATGATGTCCAGGACTGTTCTGAATGCAAAAAAAAAGAAAAAAAGTCACAATCAATCATAATGTTCTCTTAAAATATCCATGTCTCTTGAAACATAGTTACATGTACATGAAAACACTTATAAGTCCTGTTATGCGGTTCATGATAAACAAATATTTTTAATTTCATGTTAGGACATTGGTAGGCATTTTCCCCTGCATGCTAACACATTTCCCCCTATGTAAGGACAACATATTTCCCCAATGTTAGGACTTTTTATTTCCTGTAGAATATTTCTGTAAAGAGGGACATTATTCTCTATATAACAACACTTTCCCCATGAACCACCAAAAATAATCTTTTCCCATGATTGAGATCTCTGTTTGATAATTTACTTTAATTATTGTCATACTTATATATATATATATTTACTTTAGTGGAGAAGGGACTCTTACAGCATTCAATTTGAGAAGAAAAAAGTTGGAAACACAATCAGAATTGTTTGATTCAGAGTTTCTGTCATTAGCTATATTAAAGGTAATGCTACATTAAGAATAGATGTCCTAGTTAATTTTTCAACCTACAATCGGCAGCGTACTTGCGTTCACCTTTATTAAGCGACTTTTTTTATTGTACACAAATTTCTACTAAAAAACAAACACATATTGATGACTTTTTTAAAAAGGCATAAATGTAATTATGAAATTGTAATACATACATCATATTGTACCGTTTTTGTTATTATAAAAAGATGTTATTATATCTATGACTTGTAAAATAAAAGGTCTTGAATTTTCCAGAATTCTATTGAGAGACCACTTTATAAAGAGACCACTTTTTGGCAGTCCCTTGAGTGGTCTCTTAATGCAATGTTGACTGTATAATTGAATTGTTTAAGACAAAATGTTGATGTCATTGTTAAGGTCACTGAGGCTAAAAATAGATTTTTCATCATAGATGTATTGAAACTATGCTTAAAAATAACCTTTGAATGCAAGACTATTGGTTGTAGGATTTGATATGATTCAGTTAAATTAATATTAATATTTTAAACATTACCATCTATCTTTTAATCTAGACAAAAGCATTCATTATTTAAAGAAATTTCAAAATACCGACTGAACAGCTGAGAGTGCATACCATTATCAGAAGGCATATAAATGCCTGCTAATCTTGTCTGCTGTTGTCGCATGGGTAAATCTAGTTTAAGCGATTAGTATTCTAAATGGTAACTTGTATGATTGTAAGAGATTTTAAGAAGAAGGGATTGGAGTCTAAACTCGAATTAATATATGTGTTTTAATATATTTGTATATAAGACTATTTAAGCTTTATTTAAATGTTGGTTCTAGTTGATTGTCAAGGTCACAGAGGCTAAAAATAGGTTTTTCTACTTCTGGTTTCTGTAAAAAAATGTTCCCGAGAAATGCCTGAATAAAAAGTCATGAGCAGAAAAATATATAGAGATTTGTTTAAATAGATAATTATAGTTCATACCAACATAATTATAGTTATATCTACAGTTAAAGGTGCAAATTTTTTAGATAAATAATAAATAAATATGACTTATAATTTAGAATCCATTTATATAAAATGTTACTTCATATTTCAGAGAGGACAAAAGGTAGTCTGTGGTTGTGGAATGGGAGAGTTAAATATTTTCACATGGGGCGAGTGGGGTAATATAAGTGACAGGTTTCCTGGTCACCCCATGTCAGTAGATTGTATGGTACCTATCTCAGATGACATTGTGTGTACTGGTTCCTGTGATGGAATGATCAGGTAAATTTGATGGTTCACAACTTTATTTTTTATGGTGTTAGATGACTCACCTTTGTGCTGTTGATTTTGAACCGAATTCCATTCATTATTCTTTCTTTTGAAATGTATTCTATCAACTAAAACAGTTTATTCGAGAAAATCTGGCAAAAATGTTTAGCTATGCACTGTCAAAACTAAAAAGAGAAAAATAAGTATCTTTTCAATGGATGCACCATCACCATATTGCGTCTGTAGCAATCCATAGAGGTATATAAATAAATTAAGTCATTACCATTAACAGGCTTCTAAATCTGAGATAGATACTGCGAATTCACTTAAATTCGTGGGCATGAAATTAAGTGGTTTTATCAAAACGGGCCTTTTCGACGGTTCTTAAATTTGTGGATTTTCATTTTCTTGTAAAAAAATAAATAACCTAATAAAAAGTAATCTTACAATTAATCGCCGGGCATTTTTACTTACGCATGCACATGTCTTAACGTATCACACAGCGCTTGTCAATTATCTAATCCTTGCCTCTAGGCATAACATAAAGATAGCAGTTAATGCCGATAATTGACTGCAATTTACACATCTAGATGACATGATATGCAGCTCCATTGTACACACTGCCCCTGTGATTCGCCGAATAATTTATACGACCCCTGACAAGTTTTGACCAGGGAGTTTAAAAAGTTTACACCCTGAATCGGTCCTACTATATTTGACAGTAACTACAAGCAACATCACATGGACTGTGTAAATTTACATGCATATAAATTAATATGAGTAAATAATACAAGATTGTGCGGATATATTAAAAAGTCGGCAGCGTCTTTGGTGTTTACTGAATATCAGTCGCACAAATACAGATTTAAATTCATTTAAACTGGATCACTAAAAGACGACAAAAGGATGTACAATTCATCCGTTTTAGTGATTATTATTTTTTGTGTACTTAACTTCCGACGTTAATAGCAAGGATTTCACAATTAATAAGAGCAAACTGACAATTTATATTAGCTCTAATTGTTGCACTGGTTTCCCATTTTTACTCGATTATGTCAAGTATTCTGGATAACACAATCAAGTAGCCTACAACAACTAAGCAGTCTCAGTGATGTGTATATACGACCGAAATTCAGGACATATAATCGACTTTGCTTTCAAGTTTCTTAAATATTGCAAACCTAAACTATTTATAGATTTAATCTGTCACTTACCTGATCATCTGTATACCATCATAACAAAATAATCGACTGGAAAAGCGGCAACAAATGTATAGAATAGAGACATGGTTAGAAGTAATTGTTGGGATAAAATTTCATCGGATCTTAAATTCGTGGATTGACATACCTACGAAAATTCATGCCCCACAAATAATAATGATTTTACAGTATACCTTCAACTGACATAAAATAATGAATTCATATGTAGAGCATGACCAGACTTAAAGGTTAATTGAGATTTTAGTGTGTGTATGGGGGGAATAATTCTCAAGATTAACCAATTAATGGATTTTCATCAAATTTCTTTCAATTTTCCTTAAAACATTTCTTTTTCTGTGTGATGATCCATTATTTAAAATAATCTTTTAAAAATAAAAGGGGGTCAAATGTTAATATTACATATTCATTTCATTATTAATTAAAATTTCTACATTACAGGGCAGTAAATATTCTTCCAAATCGATTCTTAGGAGTAGTAGGAGAGCACCCGGGTGATTTCCCTATTGAGAACCTCTCTCTATCCAGAGACACGGAATGGCTAGCAAGTTGCTCACATGATCAGAAAATAAAATTCTGGAATATTGACAGTATTAAAGAAGAAACAGTGGATGTAAGAAGTAGAGCTAAAAAGGGAAACAAGACTAAATTCCTAAAATCTTCAGATAAAGGTGATTTCTTTGCTGACATGGCTGTTGATGAAAACAGTGCTTCAACAAGTGGCCAGGGTGAAGGTGATAATAGTGATGATGAAGATGATGATGATGATGACAGTGATGATGACGAAAGTGATGATGATGAATAAAAAAGAATATTTACAAAATATTTATGTCAATAAAGATTGATTAAACAAAATCTTCTTTTTGTATCTAATGATTTAGTCATTTGACCAAGTATGCTGGCATACTACATATGGCCTGAACTTAACCTGTAGAATAACCCATGATCTAGGGCTTAATACTGGGTAATAACACTGTTTTCTCGGCCTGACTTGTAAATGGCAAGTCTTCATATTTTTAAAATGCAGGAATCTTCACCACTTTATTTACAAGCAAATTTTGCCTGATTGACCTTTGGCTTTGAGGAAAACAGATTTATACTAATTTTTAGCTCGACTATTCGATAAGAATAAGACTTAGTAGAGCTATTGTATAGAGCATCTGCGAAACCACTTAAAAAGTTTTTGTAATACCTCAAATATTTTCAAAGTCAATTGACATATGGCTTTGAAACTTTGCACACTTGTTCACCATCATGACCCCAACCTGTAGACAGGAGGAGGTAACTGTATCAAGCATTTTGACAGAATTATGCCCCTTTTTATGCCCCAACAAAGAAGGATTATAAAGCGTTGCACTTTTCCGTCCGTCTGTCTGTCTCGAAATCTTGTGAACGCAACTCCTCTAAACCGGATGGCAGATTTTGCTTAAACTTCCAGGGATGAACAACCTTTATAATTATGCAGATGGAAGTAAAGGAAGGAATTTTTGCTGCGACCAAATTTAACAGAATTATGGCCCTTTGTTGATTTTTTCACTATATATTATGTAGAAATTTTGTGAACGCAACTCCTCTTAAACCAGATAACAGATTTTGCTTAAACTTCCAGGGATGAACAACCTTAATGTGTAGATGGTAGTAAAGGAAAGAATTTTTGCTGCAACAAAATTTAAAAGAATTATGGCCCATTCTTAAATTTTTTCACTATGTACCATATTGAAATTTTGTGAACGCAACTCCTCTTAAACCGGATGTCAGATTTTGCTTAAACTTCCCGGGATGAACAACCTTAACGTGTAGATGGAAGTAAAGGAAGGAGTTTTTGCTGCGACCAAAATTAACAGAATTATGGCCCTTAGTTGATTTTTTCACTATATACCATATATATGTTGTCAGTGGGGGCATCCATGTTCTTTGAACACAGTTCTAGTTTACACTAAACTAAAAGTTACTTAAAACTAAACAAGTTGACAATAGGTACTGTAATATAAACTATTAATATTTAAACCAAAAATGTGATTACCAGAATTAACTAGCAGAGTAATAGATTTAAACCAAAAATGAAAATATGAAAAATAACCTTAATGATTCTGTGCTATTAAATTAATAAATCTGAATAGTAGCAAGCCCTGTTTTAATCTATGTCAACAAAAATGAAGATCTAATAATTTAAGAATGGTTGCCGTTTAAAACATTGATAAGATATAAATTAATCTTAATTAATTCTGTAAAAAATAATTACTAAAATAACTTACAAATTTATCAAAAATGTTTCAGTGATTTTAGATAATCTCTAAGGTTTATTTAGATACCAAAGTGCCTAAAATAAATTAATTAATTAATTAATTAACCTAATAGAGAGATTTTAGAGATTTTACTTGTCCTAAAATTAGCAGCAAATAACAAAATTGTGTAAAGTTCCTGTATTTATGCACACTACTGGGAATCAGAACTTTGTGTGGAACCAGTAAAATGCAGAACTGCTCTGATTGGTCTAGGAATTTTAGCCAATCAGAGCTCATAAGGGCTTTATATATTTATCCTAAAAATAGATTATGATTCAGGAAAATTTTGCAACAGTATCATTTTGACCATGATTATAAAAATAATAAAGTTTTGCAAAATATTATTTGTAACAAAAAAACTAGTTACTAATATCAACTAAACATATTTACAAACATATAATTATGAATCATGCAAATGCTTAATTAACAATATGTATCTCACTAAGTTTAAAGTTCAGTGTAAGTGAAGTAGAAACATTCTTTGTTGTAGATAAAGAGTCTTAGGCCATGCTAAGTTAATTACTGATCATTAAGTTCTTCAAAGTTACTCAGTACAATTATAATCAACATTAAACTAGTGCATGATAAGAATGAAATGTCAACAAAACAAAGCATGTTTGATATAATTAAACTTTAAAATAAACTTAAATCTAAGTTAAAGTTTAAACCCTTAATATTTATTAAATATATCGTGAAGATTATATATGATTAACTTCTTGAGTATTAATATTATACAATATTATGTAATGATTACATAACCTGATATATATATGAACAAAACTAATGTGACAAGACAGACGGATTAAATTAATAAAAAGGAAACATTATGTTTTGTTCAAAGATTTCTTTGTTTGCTTTTAGAAAAAGTAAGTAAAAAGTCAAGCGTTGCCCCCACCCGGCGATGGCTCTTGTTCTTTACATTATCTTTCTTTTTGTCCAACAAATCATTAAAGGTCATTTAAAGTGGCAGCGTGGCCAACTGGTTAATACGTCAGACTAGTAATCTAAAGATTGCCAACTAGTTGGGTTCAAACCCTGTGAGGGGCAAGCCGTTGTTTCCTTGAACAAGAAACTATATTTATTGCCATATACTGGTTGGTTCCAGCAACAGATGCCAGAGTGTTTGAATAAGGTTATAGCTTCCAAGGCAATCAAACTAAAAAAAAATTCTATACACTAAACTAACAAATCATAATCCTATAAACTTGTCCGCCCAATAACTTGAAAATCCTGCGGCCCACAGTCTTCATATTTGGCATTGAGGTTAGGCATGATTAGTAGATGACCCCTGTTGATTTTGGGGTCACTGGGTCAAAGGTCAAGGTCACAGAGACCTTGACTTAAAAAAGCTTGTCCGCCCAATAACTTGAGATTCCTTTGGCCCACAGTCTTCATATTTGGCATGGAGGTTAGTCATGATAAGTAGATGACCCCTATTGATTTTGAGGTCAAAGGTCAAGGTCACAGGAGCCTTGACTAAAAAAACCTTGTCCAGGGCAGTAACTTGAGATTCCCTTTACCCACAGTCTTCATATTTGGCATGGAGGTTAGTCATGATTATAAGATGACCCCTATATATTTTAGGGTCACTGGGTCAAAGGTCAAGGTCACAGGGGCCTTGACTAAAAAAACTTGTCCGCCCAATAACTTGAGATTCCTTAGGCCCAGTCTTCATATTTGGCATGGAGGTAAGTCATGATTAGTAGATGACCCCTATTGATTTTGAGTTCACTGGATCAAAGGTCAAGGTCACAGGGACCTTGACTTAAAAAAACCTTGTCCGCCCAATAACTTGAGATTCCTTTGACCCACAGTCTTCATATTTGGCATGGAGGTTAGTCATGATTAGTAGAAGACTCCTATTGATTTTGAGGTCACTGGGTCAAAGGTCAAGGTCACAGGGGCCTTGACTGAAAAAAACTATATTTTAAAATTTTCACATTTGAAGCATAGAGAATACATATCTTAGCAATGCACTGGCTTTATAAACAATCTGTGGAATAGACAATCGACGATTGTATTTCATTTCATATCTCTAGTAAGTGCTGTATATATGTATAACATTAATACAGTCCGGAAAACGAACTTCAAGGCATTAAAATATAAAAACCTTTTTTTTTCCCCGCCGCCGACCCTACCTTTTTTTTTTGGAAAAAAATCAGTAAACCAAAATATAAAATTATAAAAATGGCCTTAGTAACCTCAGATTTGGCAGGGTGGTTGTCCTTGAGTTCTAAATGGCCACTGTTGATTCTGACAAAGTGGTATGCGGGGGTATTCACGCCATGACAGTGGCAGTTCTAGTTTTAATTCGAGGGCATTAATTTTCGTGGTTTCCCGGCAAAAAGGCAATTTTGTGGAGTCGTAAATTTTTGGATTTCAATTTCAAGGTAAAAAAATTATGGGGCCGAAACTTCGTTAATTTCAAAATTCGATAAAACATGATACAAACAATATCCCTAATTTGTGCTATGAAATTGTTGACACGTGCAAGTTAATGTGTTTCCACCTGACCAAACAACAGAAGATTCATAACAAAAACTCATTAGTTGGTTAAGTATCCGATCTATGTTTATCTTTGATTCAATGTACAAGAAAATCGTAGGTAAGCACACAGTTTGTCTACAGACGATGTACCAACTTCGCACCACTGATAGCATTTTTGGTGCTGTTTATGTTACTTAACATTATCTTGGGCACAATTTGTTCGTCGTGACTTGATTTCCTGGGTTACCTGAACCACAAAATCCACGAAAAATTAATCCCCCACGATTATTAATGATTTCACAGTAATTATAAATTTTTGTCCTGATATCCCCATAATTGATAATGAACAGTTCCAAAACTAAAAGCTGGAAAAGTCCATTATACATATTTGGCAGGTTACGGGTTTAATCATTGGTTAAGTTTTGTCTGCTCACTTAGCTCCAAATGGAAAGCATCTGATTAGTAATTAAAGGTCTCCGGTACCATCCTCAGGGGAGGAGTTATTTCTCCATGACAACTGGTCACTCAAATTGAGTCTAATGGTCATATATCTCCCACCACTGATTCAGAAATCACATAGGATTAGTAGTTACTCACTTGCATAGAAATTGATCATTACTGGTTAGTTATCCAGAAAAGCTGGTAAGGTGTATTCACTATTATGTTGATCTTCAGTGGTATATGACTACAATGACTCCTTAACAAACACATTGTCTTTTCTGGTTTCTTGTGACTGGACCAGGGCCTTTTGAAAATTGGCAATAAAAAAACCCAATTTTTATGAAAAGCACTGAATTATGGGGACTTTGAGAATCACAGTAATGAAACATTGCCTTAGTAAATAAGCTTAAATCTGATGACATATATTTATTCTTAATTTCTTATTTTAAAGTCACTTCATAGAAAAGTATTGCTATATTGGATTTAAGTGCCTATGTAAGCATATATAGTATGTGTTTAGATATAGTCAAAATAACTAAACATTTTGCTCAAGTTTATGATAGTTTATAGGTGTGAAGAAAGTTGTCATATTGCCCATCATTTTCCCCACCACTGTAATACAGCTTCTTTGTTTCCTCACACCAGCATATAGCATATGGATTTTTCAGATTCTTCAACACCACCTTTCCTCTAGAACAATCTCCTGATATCTCTTCTATAACATTTCTCTTATTATCACAGACAAAAACAGTACCATCATCTGACAGTGACATTCCCGCAGGATTACTTATACCACTATAACTACCTATCACTTCACCCTGCCAGTTTAATCTTGTCACTGCCTTCATGCCACTGTCAGATACATAGATAGAACTTCTGTTACTTGTGATATACAGTGGATCTTTGAAAATATTTTTTCCATCAATTGTTGTCAGTATTGTGCCATTCATATCAAGGATCTGAAGTTTTGCAGGATCAACAAATGACACAACAAGTTTACCTTGGTAACAGCTTATACCATAACAGTCTCTACTAACCTTCACAGTGTGCTCCTTTATGAGTTTGTTTGATGAGATTGATATAAACTGTATTGTCTGTCTGTCATAAATTGTGACAGCAAGGTCAGTACTGGTTACTGTGGTGATATTCCATGGTTCACTTTCTAGTTGTAGTTGATCATACACAGATTGACTGCTGGTATCCACCATCTTTAAAGCATTGTTATTGTAATCAGTGATGATAAGAAGATCAGGAGTCAGCAGAGTCATTCCTGTTATACAGCATCTGGTTCTATCTTTTGATGTCTTCACACAGATTTCACCCTCATGTAAAGATTGTCTAGACTGTATTTGTATGGGTAGAGCTTCTTTATTTAAAGTTCTCTGTGTCAATGTACCAAAAGACTTCTCTGCTTTAAGGTTGGTTAATATTGCCACATTTGCTTTAAAGTTGTGCTCTTTGATATCGTATGAAGAAAGTTTTATTTCTTTTTCCTCCATATCTTTCATTGTTTTCTCAGCAAGTTTGAGTTCCATGAAGAGTTTGTCAGATTGTTTAGATGTGTTGAGTTGTTTGATTTTATCTGTGGATATCTTCAGAGATTTGGTTATATCTTCACATGTTGTTTCTACTGCTTTCAGATGTTTGTTGTTTTCTTGTTCTATGACTTTAGCTGCATCTTCAGCCTGTCTCTCAAGTTCATCTAGTCTTTGGTTGATTTCTTGTCGAAACTTTTTGATTTCTGCCAATGATTCTTTGAGAGAGCTGTTTGATTTGTGTGTCATGTTCTTGACATCTTTTAATATCTGTTGAAATTTGTCAGAAGTGGTATTTACTGCATTCAAGATAACTAGATATTCTTTGCTGTCTATTATATCACCAGAAATGTCTGGTATATAGTTGACATTGCAGGAAGTAGCTTGATGTGCAAGGGTAACACAAACACTGCATAGAAATTCCACATGATCATGACAGTAGAACTTGATCATTTCTTGTGGATGTTTAAGACAGGGTGTGGTCAGGAAATTAGACTGACCTGTATGGATGGATTTTGAGCGTTGTTGCAAAACTTGAGGCATATTCATAGCATCCTGAAGTTTATGATGTTTTGAAAGCCTATTTTTTTTATGTGCTATAAAGCATGTCTTGCAAAGGTGTTCCTTGCAGTCAGTGCAGTAACCGTGGGCAGGGAGTCTAGTTCCTTCCTCGTCACAAGGCTGGCAGTAAATTTGAAGATCTTCATCTGATGCCATGTATGTTGTCGATGATGAAAATTGTTTTGATGCTTTCTTTCCTGGGACTGCCATGTTTTAACTAAAATGTATTATAATAATAGACTAACTCCTGAATTAAGAATATTTAGGGTTTTCCCAGCTATTCCCTAGGAACAAACAAATTGTTACAGTTACAGATTTGAAAATAAGGTCAATAGGTTGACTAATCTATTGTGTTGGGTAGTGTACCATGAAACTATAACGGTAAAAGTTTGTTTGTACTAACGGATTAGATGGGAAAAGTCCACATTTACCAAGTTCTTGATAATATCTATAGATTACTATGTATTGCATGTTTTAAACATCATTACTTGTAGATGACCCCTATTGATTTTGGAATTACTAGGTCAAAGGTAAAGGTCACAGGGGCCTTAAATGTCAGAATGGTTTCCTTTCATTATTTTGAAAGCTACTTATCACAAAGTCTTTATTTTTAACATAATGATTAGTCATAACTAGTAGATGACCCCTAATGATTTTGTGGCCAATAGGTCAAAAGTCAATGCCCCATGGGCCTTGCATGTCTGAATGATTTCCAATCAGAGTCTTGAAAGCTATTTTTCACAAAGTCTTTGTATTTCACATACTGATTGGTCATAAGTAGTAGATGACCCTTATTGAGTTTGGGATAACTAGGTCAAAGGTCAAGGTCAGAGGTGCCTTAAGTGTCAGGATAGTTTCCACTCATTTTCTTGAAAATTATTTATTTATCACAAAGTCTTTATATTTCACATATTGGTTGACCATTTGTAAAGATGACCCATTAACATTTTGGGGTCACTATTTTAAAGGTCAAGGTCACTGGAGCCTTAATTGTCAGAATGGTTTCCCCTCATTATCTTGACCTTATCTATTACTATCTTTATACAAGTCTTTATGTTCCACATATTGATTGGTCATATTTAGTAGATGTCCCCTTATGGTTTTGGGATCACTAGTTAAAAGGTCAAGGTCACAAGAACGGTTACCACTGATTACCTTAAAAACTTTTTATCACAAAGTGTTCATATTTCACATATTGATTAGTCATAATGTGGTCACTAGATCAAAGGTCAAGGTTTTTTTTATTTCACATACTGATTGGTTATAACTAGTAGGTCATTATTTTTCTTTATTCCTTAACTGAACAATTCCAGGTACCCATTTATAGCATGTTTCTATAACAAAATTACCAATAGTATGAGTCAAGGGCTAGAAAGTGGGGCATATGTGTGGTTCGACATTTCTTGTTATGAAAAGCTTTTATGCATGCCGCCTCCACATGGAGGGGTGATATAGATTTGCCTTTATCTGTCCATCTATCAAGCTGTTCTGCTAATATGTTGTCCTTCCAAAGACAAAAAAGTGGAAGGTGGGGGGGCATCAATGTATTATGTTTATCTTCATTTATTACTGTTTTTGTAAAAAAAAAAATTTTAGAATTTAAAATAATGGTTTAATTGGTACATTACATGTTAGCTTTCAAAAGTATATTTTGCAGTCATGTAGAATATTATATTGTTTATTATCTAATGCTATGTCATAGTGTATGTATAAATTAACATAGTTGAATTAAGTAATTTATATGGATAGAGCCCCCTTTCCTACCCACCAAGAAGACAATTGTTACAATTTTATTTGACATAATGCCTTAATTGTTTTTGTTTCTTCATATGAAAACAGAAATATAGAATTTGCTAAAATTTTTAATAAAAAATGCCAAAGTTGGAAGATTACTTAATATGGTAAATACCTGTTTTTGCTAATATTTTATGCACCTCTTCAAAGTAGAGCAATATTATTTTGCAGCATGATATTAGTTGGACTGTCAATTAGTTGGTCCATTCTACATTCATTTTCTGAGCAATTACTTGAGAACCATGGGCCCATTACCCTTAAACTTGAAAGGTGCATTAGCTTTTGAAAATAACAATTTAGGGGTCGAGGGCTCAAAGTTTAATATCAGATTGACATTTTATGCCAAATCTATTTCAAATAACTCGGCAGTCAACATTTAATTTTTGACCAACAACTTGACTTGACATGACAAACCTGATAGGAGCGTTGGTGTTTGGCAGTAGAATATTCCATTTAATTTTGATGTCAATGACTCAGAAGTCAAGGTCACATTGACCTTGCATGCCAAAATGGTTTCTGACCAGTTACTCAACAAATCATGGGCCCTTCATCTTCAGACTTCATAGGCACATTGGTCTTGGTCAGTGCATGACCTTTATAGCTTTTGATTGCAGGGTCAAAGGTAAAGGTAACATTGACCTTGAAGGTCAGAATTGTTTTTGACCAATATCTAGATAATCAATGAGCCCTTTGCGCTCGAACAGGGCATTTGTCTTATGCAGCAGATGACCTCTTGATTTTCGGGTTGCATGGTCAAAGTTTAAGGTCACATTAACCCTGGCTGTAAAAACAGTTTCTGACCAATAACTCGAAAATCAATGGGCCCTTGGCTTCTGACTAATAACTTAACAACCCTTATGCTCTTGGCCCGTAAGCTTCACATGTGCATCAGTTTAAACTCTTAAGTTATCTTATCAAGTTTGCTCATATTAATTTGATTGGCCCCTTTCAGGGGTTTTTAGGGCTAAAAATAGAAAAACCTTTCAACATCTTCTTCTATAGAAATAATGGATGGATGGTCTCCAAACTTTGTCTGTAGCATTCTTATGTAGTCTTTATATGAATTTGATTGGCCCCTTTTAGGGGCCGCTATATAGCTAAAAATAGAAAAACCTTTAAACGTCTATTTCTACAGAACTAATTGATGGATGATCACCAAACTTTGTCTGTAGCATTCTTAGGTAGTCTTTTATCAAGTTTGCTAATATTATTTTGATTGGCCCCTTTTAGGGGTCTCTAGGGCTATCACCAAATTTTGTCTGTAGCATTCTTGGGTAGTGTTTTATCAAGTTTGCTCATATTAATTTGATTTGCCCCTTTTAGGGCCGCTATAGCTAAAAATAAAAAAAATCTTTAGATATCTTCTTCTACAGACATAATTGATGGATGATCACCAAACTTTGTCTGTAGCATTTTTTTGGTAGTCTTTTATATCAAGTTTACTCATATTATTTTGATTGGCCCCTTTTAGGGGTCTCTAGGGCTAAAAATAGAAAAAACCTTTAAATGTCTTCTCCCACAGAGCTAATTGGTGGATGATCACCAAACTTTGTCGGTAGCATTCTCTGGTAGTGTTTTATCAAGTTTGCTCATATTAATTTGATTTGCCCCTTTTATGGGCAACATAAAGCTAAAAATAGAAATACCGTTAAATGTCTATTTCTAGAGAACTAATTGATGGATGATCACCAAACTTTGTCTGTAGCATTTTTGGGTAGTGTTTTATCAAGTTTGCTCATATGAATTTGATTGGCCCTTTAAGGGGCCACTTAAGCTAAAAATAGAAATACCTTTAAATGTCTATTTCTTAAGAGAACTAATGGATGGATGATCACCAAACATTGTATGTAGCATTGTTCAGTAGTCTTTTATCAAGTTTGCTCATATTATTTTGATTGGCCCCTTTTAAGGGCAGCTAAAATTAAAAAAAAGATATACATTTAAACGTCTATTGCTACAGAACTAACAGATGGATGATCACTAATTTTTGTCTGTAGCATTTTTGGGTAATCTTTTATCAAGTTTGCTCACATTAATTTGATTGGCCCCTTTTAGGGGCCGCTAAAGCTAAAAACAGAAAAACCTTTAAACATCTTCTCCTACAGAACTAATTGATGGATGATCACCAAACCTTGTCTGTAGCATTTTTGGGTAATCTTTTGTCAAGTTTGCGGGCGTTAATTTGATTGGCCCCTAAAAGCTAAAAATAGAAAAACCTTTAAACATCTTCTTCTTCAGAACCAATTGATGGATGATCACCAAACTTTTTCTGTAGCATTCTTGGGTACTCTTTTATCAAGTTTGCTTATATTAATTTGATTAGCCCCTTTTAGGGGCCACTAAAGCTTAAAATAGAAGAAACCTTCGAACATCATTTCCTACTGAAATAATTGATAGATGATCACCAAACTTTGTAGCATTCTTAGGTAGTCTTTTATCAATATTGCTCATATTAATTTGATTAGCCGCATTTAAGCTATTTCAAGCTTAAATGCCCAAGGCCATGGTATTTCTTCAAACTATTGTTTATTTCTATCCTCAAATTAAATATATTGACATTCCAACACTGAAAAGCAGTTGTTTCTGGTGAGCGACTCAGGGCCATCATGGCCTTCTTGTTTGCATTTCATATCAGTAAAAAGGACAATTTTTTTTTTAAAAAGTACTAAAGATGAAAACTACTTTTTTATCCTGAATGTAGACTTCTTGTCAAAATGGTTTTCGACTAATAACTTGACAACCAATGGGCTTGGCACTCAAACTTCATAGATTTTAGCATTGGTCTTGGGCATTTCATTAATATTAATTTTTTGGGCCAAAATCTAAAAGGTTTGAAAGCTAAAACGTAAAGGTGAGATTGACCTTTTATGCCAAAATAGAATCCAACCAATAAATCTACAACCCATAGGCCCCAACCTTAACTATGCTGTGCCAAATTTTCAGAATTGCTTTTAATCCTAAAATTATATTATAACCTAAAAAAATGGAAATTCACTTCAAACTTGAAATTCTTGTGAGTCTGCTAATCCCATTTACAGAATTATACCCCTTCTTTTCTATGTTGATTTTATTGAATTATATTAGAGTGCAAGAGAAAAGTGAAGTGCTCTGTACACTGACGGGTCTGATTACAAATATAAATTAATTAAAAGGCATGAAAAAATAACCCAGTTCAGAAGTTTTTAAATGCCATGACTTTGTGTATCAAAATATACATGTATGTATATTTAATTGAACTTCATTTTTTAAAAAACTTTATAAAATAATAATACTCACTAGTTGTGAGAGAGTTTTTTTTTGTAGACATTGAAATATTTAATTAAATTATTGTACCTTGAATTGTAACGCTCAGATTGTCTCACACTTTCCAAATGTAAATGTTGTATACGTGGACTTTGCTCTTTTTAACTGTCCTTGTTTTATAACACTGATAACATTGTAAAGTTACAAGTTTAAACCAGTCATTTATTTCATAGATAAAGTGTGTAGTGTGCGAGAAACTATACTGAACCAAAAAAGAAACGTTCGCAAAGTATGTGCCAGTTGTTCAAGGGCTAACTTAGATGTACACACTAATACATACATTTAGTAGCTTGTAAAACTCTTTTTGTTTGCAAAATCGGTCAGCTAATCCCGGTATAAAAGCCCGATATGTTTATTCAACGTAAAAATCGGGTTTCAAAAGGATTGAAAAACTGTACTAACATATCTAATTTCAAACTTGGAAAAAGTTTCTTTTTTGTTTCAGTATATTAAATTTTAGCATTCTGTTTTTCAATCAGTATTTTAACTCATTAAGAATATAAAAATGTTCTGTGGTTAGGTCGTTGACTTCAAACCACTTGCCCCTCACCGCTGTGGGTTCGAATCGGGGACTTTGGATTCTTTCATGTGAGGAAGCTATCCAGCTAGCTTACAGAACGTTGGTGGTTCTACTCAGGTGCCTGTTCGTGCCTGAAATAATGCACGGAAGGGCACCTGAGGTCTTCCTCCACCAGTAAAGCTGGAACGTCGCGATATGACCTATACTGTGTCGATGTGACGTAACCCCCCCCCCCCCCAAAAAAAAAAAAAAAATAAATAAATAAAAATGTCCTGATTTTTATGCTCCTGAAAGGTGAGCATATTGTTGTTGCTCTGTCCATTTGTCTGTCCGTCCGTCCTCTTTTCTTGTCCGGGACATAACTTTGTAACAACAAGAGGTATCAACATGAAACTTTGTAGGTAGATAGATCTCATTGGGTAGAAGTGCAGAGTAAAAGAACCATAACTCTGCCTTGCCTAATTTTGGAGTTATGGCCCTTTGTTTATTTTGACACTTTGAACTTTGTCTGGGACTATAAGAAATATCAGCCTGAAACTTTGTAAGTAGATAGATCTCATTGGGTAGATGTGCAATGCACAATTACTGTAACTCTGCCTTGCCTAGTCCTTTGTTCATTTTTATGCCCCAGTGCATATAGTAATTGAACCGTTCGTCCCTCTGTCTGTCCATACGAGGTTAACCTAGAACGGCAAGTTGGATTTTTCTTAAGTTCTACCTGTACCAATAGCTTCTTAGTTTACACACTTACTAATCAATACAAAGTACATGATCTGGTCAAGTTACATAACTATGGCTTCCATATTTACCAAGTTATTGCCCTTTTCAGCACTTAGAATTTAGAAAATGAATAATGGTTAACCTAAAACGGCAAGTTGGAAATATCTATACATGTATATACTAATGGCTTCATAATTTCCACACTTACTTATCAATACAAAGTACATGATATTGCCAAAGTATATAACTGTGTCAATTTCCCAGTTATTTCCCTTTTTTCACTTTGAAAATAGGGCCTTGTCTGGTTAACCTTTTCCGACAAGTTGGATTTATCGTAAATTTCTCTTAATTGCTTAATTTATTTAATGATATCTTGCATATTTGGTTGGTAGAAACTTTTAATGGTCCTCTAATTTTTTGTTGAGTAAGTGGTCTCAAGGGTCAAGGTCACTGGTTTAGAAAATTAATTCAAATATTTTTGCTCATACAGCCTTTATTATTTGGTTGATGTCTTTCATGTTTATTACAAACATGCCAAGGGAGGTCCTCCTTTGGGTATAGTAAGGGGTCATTTGGGTCAAGGTCAATGTCACCAATGTCAAGGTCAGCAATGTTAAAAATAGATTTTTACATTTTTACATGTGTATTAACCATATTCTATTGACAGATGCCATTTATAATTGATAGGAACATAAAACTTGATGGAGTTAGTGGTCAGTTGGGTAAAGGTCACCAGTGCTAAAAATAGATTTTTACACTTTTGCTCATACAGCCTTTATTTATTGACAGATATATTTCATATATGGTAGGAAGATAACTTGCATGGTATTCATCCTTTTGATTGAGTTAGGGATCAGTGTGTCAAGGTCACTAGTGCTAAAAATATATTTTTACACTTTTGCACATACAGCCTTTATTAATTGACAAATATATTTCATATTTGGTAGGAAGATAACTTGCATGTTATTCTTACTATGGAGTTAGGGGTCAGTTGGGTCAAGGTCACAAGTGCTAAAAATAGATTTTTACACTTTTGCCCATACAGCCTTTATTTATTGACAGATTTATTTCATATTTGGTGGGAAGATAACTTGCATGGTATTATTCCTTTGGAAGGAGTTAGGGGTCAATTTGATCAAGGTCATCAAATTGTATTTTAACATTTTTGCCCATACAGCCTTTATTTATTGACAGGTGTATTTCATATTTTGTAGGAAGATAACTTGCATGATACTCTATAGGTGTCAGTGGGTCAAGGTCAATGGTGCCAAGTATAGATTTCTTACATTTATATATATTTGATAAAGTTGAATATTTATCACTTCACAAGTCATAGCAATGACTTGGCAACTTATATATTTCACAATTACAAAATGCCATGACTCTTTCAAGCTATATAACTTGTGTTTACAATTTTTTGGCAATGTTTCTGTCCATAACTGAGTGAATGGGTAATCATTTTTTGAAATATTGCTACTGACAAGAATCTGAGCTGGGGGCATTTGTGTTTAACAAACACGTTCTTGTTATACTTTGAGCTTTGTCTGGGACATAACTTTAAATCTATAAGAGATATCAGCATGAAACTTTGTGGGTAGATAAATGTCATTGACTAAATGTGCAGTGCAAAAACACAATAACTCTGCCTTGCCTAATTTTGGAGTAATTGCCCTTTGTTCATTTTTAGCTCGACTTTTTTTTTTTTGAAAAAAAAATTAGAGGTATTGTTATAGTCTGGTCGGCGTAACGTCCACATACTTGTACCTGGATCATAACTTTTTTATTTCTTGGTGTATTGTCTTCATACTTGGCCACAACAACCCTTGGGACAAGACCTTTCAGTAGACCACACTAACCTTGACCTTCATCCATAAATGACCTTGACCTTCAAGGTTAAAAGTCAAATTTTTGCTTGTTCATGCTGTTATTGGCTGTAACTTTGTTATTTTTGAATGGATTGTCTTCAAACTTGAACATAATAATCTTCAAGGATATCCCTTAAAAAAAACAGCCAGACCTTGACCTTCACTCATAAATGACCTTGACTTTGAAGGTCAAATTATTGAAATTTTCATTTTTTTTTTGCTATTATTGGCTGTAACTTTGTTATATTTGAATGGATTGTCTTCAAACTTGAACATAATTATCTTCAGGGATATCCCTTAAAAATAACTAGACAGACCTTGACCTTCACTCATAAATGACCTTGACTTTGAAGGTCAAATTATTGAAATATTCATTTTTTTGGCTATTATTGGCTGTAACTTTGTTATTTTTGAATGGATTGTCTTGAAACTTGAACACAATAATCTTCAGAGATAACTGTTAAAAATATACCGAAAGCCCTTGACCTTCACTCATTAATGACATTGTCTTTGAAGGTCAAATTATTGAAATTTTCATTGTTTTGGCGGTAACTGACTGTTAAGGACCAGACCTTGTTGTTTATCAAACCCAAATTTGCTTGGGCTCTTTGCGTGTTATTATTTTTAGAATTGCAGGTTTCCTTTTTTAGAATTGCGTGTTTCTATTTTTAGAATTACATGTTACTATTTATAGAATTAGGTGTTTCTATATTTAGAAATTGCGTGTTCCTATTTTTAGAATTGTGCGTTACTATTTTTAGAATTGCGTGTCACTATTTTTAGAATTGCGTGTTACTATTTTTTGAATTGCATGTTTCTATTTTTAGAATTGCTTATTTCTATTTTTAGAATTGCATGTTACTATTTATAGAATTAGGTGTTTCTATTTTTAGAAATTGCGTGTTTCTATTTTTAAAATTGTGTGTTACTATTTATAGAATTGTGTGTCACTATTTGTACCGCCTCCGTGGTCGAGGGGTTAGAGTCGATGACTTCTAATTCAGGTACCTCTCTGGCGTGGGTTCGATCCCCGAGAGATGCTTTGGTAGTTTAGCGCGGAGGAAGGTAGTCTAGTACTTGTGTAACTCTCCAGGAACGATGGTTAGGAAACTACCCGCCTATATGACTCAAATACTGTTGGAAAAAGGCGTAAAATTAAACAAACAAACAAACAAACATTGTGTGTCACTATTTATAGAATTGCGTGTTTCTAATGATAGAATTGCTTGATTCTATTTATAGAATTGCGTGTTTCTATTTATAAAAATTGCTGTTTCTATTTTTAGAATTGCAAGTTTCTATTCTTAGAATTGCCTGTTTCTATTTTTAGAAATTGCGTGTTACTATTTATAGAAAGAAATTGCGTGTTTCTATTTTTAGAATTGCGTGTTTCTATTTTTAGAATTGTGTGTTACTATTTTTAGAATTGCCTGTTACTATTTTTAGAATTGCCTGTTTCTATTTTTAGAATTGCCTGTACTATTTTTAGAATTGCGTGTTTCTATTTTTAGAATTGCGTGTTTCTTTTTTTAGAATTGCATGTTTCTATTTATAGAAATTGCGTGTTTCTAATTTTAGAATTGCGTGTTACTATTTTTAGAATTGCGTGTTCCTATTTTTAGAAATTGCGTGTTACTATTTATAGAAATTTTGTGTTTCTATTTTTAGAATTGAGTGTTTCTATTTTTAGAATTGCATGTTACTATTTATAGAATTGCCTGTTACTATTTTTAGAAATGCGTGTTACTATTAAATTTTATAGAATTCCGTGTTTCTATTTTTAGAATTGCGTGTTTCTATTTTAAGAATTGCGTGTTACTATGTAATGAAATTGCATGCTACTATTTATAGAAATTGCGTGTTACTTTTTTATGCCACCGCAGCATCTGCGATGCGGTGGCATATAGCGATTCACCTGTGTGTGTGTGTGTGTGTGTGTGTGTTTGTTCGTGTGTGTGTGTGTGTGTTATATAGATTATATAGTGAACTTAAAAAATCTTCTTGTGAAAAACCACTTGTCCAATTTCAACCAAACTTGGCAGGATTGTTCCTTGGGTGAAGGGCTTCCAAAGTTGTTCAAAGAATTTCATTCCATGCAGAAATCTGGTTGCCATGGCAACCAAAAGGAATTATAAGAATAAATTAAAAAAAACTTCTTGTAAAGACCCAAAAGGCCTAGAGCTTAGATATTTTGCATAAGGCATTGTCTGGTAGACCTCTAACAAGATTGTTCAAATTATAGCCCTGGGGTCAAAATTGGCCCCGTCCCGGGGGTCATTGATTTTCACTATGTACATATAGTAAAAACTTAAAATACCTTCTTGTAAAAACCAAAAAGGCCTAGAGCTTAGATATTTTGCATAAGGCATCATCTGGTAGACCCTTACCAAGACTGTTCAAATTATAGCCCTTGGGTCAAAATCGGCCTGCCCCGGGGTCATTGATTTTCGCTATATGTACATATAGTAAAAACTAAAAACACCTTCTTGTAAAGACCCAAAAGGCCTAGAGCTTAGATATTTTGCATAAGGCATTGTCTGGTAGACTTCTACCCAGATTGTTCAAATTATAGCCCTGGGGTCAAAATCAACCCCGTCCCAGGGGTCATTGGTTTTCCTTATATGTATATAGTAAAAACTTAAAAAAAATTCTTCTAGCAATTGACAAATGCTAGAGGTTAGATATTTTGCATGAAACATTGTGTTTTAAACCTCTAGCAAGATTGTTCAAATTATAGCCCTGGGGTCAAAATTGCCCCCTCCCTGGGGGTCATTGATTTCAATATATACATATAGTAAAAAATAAAAAAATCTTATTGTCTGAAGGTACAAGGCTTAGAGCTTTAATATTTGTTAAATGATATCATCTAAAGGTACTCTACCAAAGATGTTCAAATTTTGCCTCTTGTGTCAAAATTAGCCCTGCCCCTGGGAGCCATAGGTTTATCTTATATGTATATAGTTAAAACTTAAAAAATCATCTTCTCTAAATTGACAAAGGATAGAGTTAAGATATTTTGCATGAAACATTATGTAGTGAACCTCTAGCAAGATTGTTCAAATTATAGCCCTGGGGTCAAAATTGGTTCCGCCCCGGGGGTCATTGATTTTCATTATGTACATATAGTGAAAGAAAAATTTTTGTCTGAAGGTACAAGGCATAGAGCTTTGATGTTTGATATATAATATCATCTATAGGTCCTCTACCAAAGTTGTTCAAATGTCAAAAATTGGCTCTGCCCGGGGGCAGTGATTCTCATTATGTACACGTAGTAAAAACAGAAAATAAAACAAATGTTTTCTGAATGGGAGAAAGCTATAGCTTAGATATTTGACTTGAAATGTTGTTTGGTGGACCTGTATCAAGATTGTTATTAAACCCTTGGGTCAAAATTATGCCTTGCCCAAGGGGACAGTGACCTACTTTCTTGTCCTTTGATGTACAGCAATGACATTTTGACCATGACTGTGCACAGTTTTAGTTGTAAAATTGAACTTTGACCTAGATTTTGATGATGTGACCTACTTTCTTGTCCTTTGATGTACAGCTATGAAATTTGAACCATGCGGTGGCATAGCATTTTTCTCAAATGCAATCTTGTTTAGAATTGTGTGTTACTATTTTTAGAATTGCGTGGTTCTATTTATAGAATTGCATGTTTCTATTTTTAGAATTGCGTGTTTCTATTTAAAGAATTGCGTGTTTCTATTTAAAGAATTGCGTGTTACTATTTTTAGAATTGCGTGTTTCTATCTATAGAATTGCGTGTTTCTATCTTTAGAATTGCGTGTTTCTATCTATAGAATTGCGTGTTTCTAATTTTAGAATTGCGTGTTACAATTTTCAGAATTGCGTGTTACTATTTATAGAATTGCGTGTTACTATTTTTAGAATTGTGTGTTACTATTTTTAGAATTGCGTGTTTCTATTCATAGAATTGCATGTTAGTAGAATTGTGTTTCTATTTACAGAATAGCGTGTTACTATTTATAGAATTGCGTGTTACTATTCATAGAATTGCGTGTTAGTATTTATAGAATTGCGTTTGTATTTACAGAATTGCATGTTACTATTTATAGAATTGCTTGTTACTATTTATAGATTTGCTTGTTACTATTTATAGAATTGAGTGTTTCTATTTATAGAATTGTGTGTTTCTATTTATAGAATTGCATGTTTCTATTCATACATATATATATATATAATAGATAAACAAAACTAATGTGACAAGACAGACCAACTAAATTTGTAAAAAGGAAACATTAAGATATGTTCAAACCTTTCTATGTTTGCGTTTAGAAAAAGTAAAAAGTCGAGCGTTGTCCCCGCCTGGCGGTGGTTCTTGTTATATATAGATATCAACATGAATCTTTGTAGGTAGATAGATCATTGGGTAGATGTGCAATGCACATGAACCATAACTCTGCCTTGCCTAGTTTTGGAGGTGTTGCCCATTGTTCATTTTTACACTTTGAACATTGTCCAGGACATAGTTCTGACAGTATAATAGATATGAACAAGACATTTTGTAGGTAGATAGATATCATTGAGTAGATGAGCAGTGCAAAGAACAGTAACTTTATCTTGCCTTAGTTAGGAATTATTGCAAATTGAACTTTGTCTGGACATAACTCTGAAACTACAAGAGGTACTTTTCTGTGTCCAAAACCCATTCGGGGAGCATGATGCACCTGGTTCAACCGGTTCTAATGTTCCATCTGCTGTTACTACTACAAAATATTTACTTATTAGTCCCCTACCGGTTTACTGGAGAAGACTTTAGGTTAACCCTCCGTCTGTCTGTCCGACAGTCAGTCCATACAAACCCAGAGGCACTTGTGTGACTTAGAGAACAATGGGTAACAGTAAATTCTCTTTGATCCTATTCATTCCAATTTTACTTGTGTGTCTTTTTTTAAGCCTTATTGACTAAAAATGGCCAAAAAGATCAAAGGAAAAGTCACACAAGTACAATTTTGCGAGTACGTACGTCTGTCTGTCCGTCCACAAAACTGGATCCCGCGATAACGCAAAAAGTACTGAAAATACTTTTATGAAACTTGATAAATGGAAAGATTGCTGTATGGAGATTATGCACGTCTTAATATGCCCCCACAAAATGGAAGCATATAGTGTTGCACTTGTCTGTTCGTCCGTCTGTCTGTCCCGAAATCTTGTGAACGCAACTCCTCTTAAACCGGATGGCAGATTTTGCTTCCAAGGATGAACAACCTTAATGTGTAGATGGTAGTAAAGGAAGGAATTTCCGTTGCGACCAAATTTAACAGAATTATGGCCGTGTTGATTTTTTCACTGTATACTATGTAGAAATTTTGTGAACACAACTTCTCTTAAACCGGATTGCAGATTTTGGTTAAACTTCCAGGGATGAACAAGCTTAATGTGTAGATGGTAGTAAAGGAAGGAATTTTTGCTGCGACCAAATTTAACAGAATTATGGCCCTTTGTTGATTTTTTCACTATATACCATATAGAAATTTTTGTGAACGCAACTCCTCTTAAACCGGATGGCAGATTTTGCTTAAACTTCTAAGGATGAAAACCCCTAATGTGTAGATTGTAGTAAATGAGGGAATTTTTGCTGCGACCAAATTTAACAGAATTATGGCCCTTTGTTGATTTTTTTCGCTATATACCATATAGAAATTTTGTGAACGCAACTCCTCTTAAACCGGATGACAGATTTTAATTAAACTTCCAGGGATGAACAACCCTAATGTGTAGATTGTAGAAAAGGAGGGAATTTTTGCTGCGACCAAATTTAACAGAATTATGGCCCTTTGTTGATTTTTTCACTATATACCATATAGAAATTTTGTGAACGCAACTCCTCTTAAACCGGATGGCAGATTTTGCTTAAACTTCCAGGGATGAAAAACCCTAATGTGTAGATTGAAGTACATGAGGGAATTTTTGCTGCGACCAAATTTAACAGAATTATGGCCCTTTGTTGATTTTTTCACTATATACCATATATATGTTGTCAGTGGGGGCATCTGTGTCCTTTGGACACAGTTCTAGTTCATCTTAGTATTTACGTTAAAGTTTTTTTAATACCTCAAATATTTTCAAAGTCCATTGACATATGGCTTGCACACTTGTTCACCATCATAACCTCGACCTGTAGACAGTAAGAGGTAACTGTATCAAGCATAATGACAGAATTATGCCCCTTTTTTGACTTAAATTTACGTTAAAGTTTTTGTAATACCTCAAATATTTTCAAAGACCATTGACATATGGCTTTGAAACTTAGCACACTTGTTCACCATCATGTCCACAACCTGTAGACAGGAAGAGGTAACTGTATCAAGCATTTCGACACTTATGCCCCTTTTTCGACTTAGTATTAACGTTTAAGTTTTTGTAATACCTCAAATATTCTCAAAGTCCATTGACATATGGCTTTGAAACTTAGCACACTTGTTCACCATTATAACCTCAACCTGTACAAGAGGAGGTAGCTGTATCAAGCATTTCGACAGAATTATGCCCCTTTTTCAACTTAAATTACGTTTAAGCTTTTGTAATACCTCAAATATTTTCAAAGTCCATTGACATATGGCTTTGAAACTTTGCATACTTGTTCACCATTATAACCCCAACCTGAAGACAGGAGGTGGTAACTGTATCAAGCATTTTGACAGAATTATGCCCCTTTTTCAACTTGGAATTTACATTTAGGTTTGCATACCTCAGATATTTTCATATTCTATTGAAACAAGTTGAAATATTATACTCTTTTTTGAGAGCATAAAAGGACTCTTTCCAAGGCCTATAACTGTAACATGGATTTAAAGAAATTTGTTGTCCTTTGTCATTTACTCAGCAAAATTTTACATTATCAAGGCTCTTTTACTATCAAGCACTAAGAATAGTGTAGCGTTGCTGTCCTACCTCTAGCGGACAATTGTTTCTATCAAAGGAAATGGCGACTGTTGTGGTTCACTAGTACATCCTTTATATAACTGTAACTGTACTTCACTTTATATAAAAATTAGAAACAAACTTTACCTACATATTAATAGGGTGTGGTGAGCAATATCCAATTCCTGCGTCTAAACTTTTATTTGAAACTTCCTGCATCATTTGGGAAATACAATGTACCTTAAATCTAATCAAATGAAACTTGTCACCTGTATTTCTTCATTCACTGTTTGATGACTTTATAAAATCTGATAACATTTTGTTGTCATTACTCATAGGGATCTGTTAAATTCACTAATTGAATACATGCACTACTTCTGCATGACTGTGTTTACTGGATATATATGAACCATAATTCATTCTAATTGTAACAAATAACAAGACTATGTTTCACAAATAATATCACTTTTGTTTATTTATACAACAATAGAGCAATTAATTAACAATTTATTTCTATTATATACCATACAGAAACTTACAACACATACAAAATCTCAATACACATCAGTAACTTGTTCACAAAATCTTCTGAACTGACGCTGGGCTAATTCTAATTAGGAGCTTTTTTGTTTAGTTTGGTTTTATGGTTTGGTTTGGTTTGAAGGCGCACCAACACAGTTAAGGTCATAGGGCACCGAAACAGAAAAGATGATTTTGTATAACCTCAGGTGTTACAAACTTCATGCAACACCAGGGATCTGAAGCACCTTATCTGCTGAAGCTAAGAGATGCATAGACTCCAATAATTCGAACAAATTAAGTCACCTGTTAAGATCCAGCAGGGTTAAACGGTGGCTGCAATTCTGATGCCTCAACCCATAAAGGCAACACCTTAACCATTAGGGGCAATGAGGAGCTACATTTAGAAGTTTGGGTCGTCAGTTATTTTTGCAAAATTTGTTTCCATAAATCCATGAAGTTATATATACATACCAAATTTTTAAATTTTGTCAACAAACTATAAAACTATGTTCAAAAATTTTCACAACAATGGACAAAAAATTTAAGTCATAAAATCTTTGTTAAAATAAGCATTCAAACAATTAACAACTTTAATTAAAACATCTAAGAATATATCCCGGATGTAATGTAGAGATTATAAACTGTAAAATAAAAACTATTGTCACTCATGTATAAAGGCAATAAGGCTGAATGGTAAAAAGTTATATACAAGTGACATTAAGAGTTTTTAGACTGAACAAGTCAGGAAAAATGGACTAGATGTTTTATTTGATTTAGTCAAGACTAAAAATAGACAATAAATCCTTCTCTCTTTTGTTTCTAACATTTCTGATATTAAATTGATCCAACTTGAAAACTTTACTGGTTTATAGTAGGGGGATGTTATAGAACTGTTCACTAATTTGGGGAGAAAACATGTAAGGTCAGAAAGCTTAGTCAGTATATCCACTGAATGGTATTTAGAGGGTCACAGGTTCAAGTCCCAGTGAGGCTACACATTTTGCTTACCCTTTGACATTTAGTGCCCAACAGCTTCTTTGTTGCTGATAAGTGTTTTTCTGACCCCATAAAAATTGGAGGATGGATTTCAATATGGAGGAGCAGCAGGCTTTCAGATTGAATAATAAACATATTGTCACATGAACAAGTTATTCAAATTATGGCAGCTTAAGGGACTTGCTACAAATATTAATAACACAGATAATGATTTATAACATATACTCTTTACAATAGCTTTACTGAGTTTGTAATTGGTAAGAAAAATGGTGATCCAAATTTGTATATAAGTATGAAAAGTGAATTGTGAATATTAAAATATTTATTCTTGTAGAAAGTTTCCATTAAAGGTGAGTGTTGAATACACAAGTTAGAAAAAAAACCTACCAGATTTGGTTAGGAAGAAAAAAAATATAACTAAACATTGAGAACGAACATGTAGTTAAAATTACATATATATGTAGTTAAAATTAAAATTGAAAAAAAAAACAACATTTCGTGCTCCTTTTCTCGTTTTAAATATTGCAATATTCTAAACTTGTTTAGATTGAAGACTGACCATCAAGCCAACAACTTATTGTTTGCGAAGATTCTGATAAAATTATAAATAATTGACTACATTTGAAAGCATACACTAACTGCAACATTTTTTTCAAATGTTACCACAGTTCTATCACACAATTTGTAGATTAAGGTAATGCAGCCATCAAGAAAAGCTTATATAGTTTAATAGAAGTATGGGCTTTTTTGGATCCAACAGGAATCTGTAACTATTCGTCAATAGATAACATGTAGTTGACTTGTGAACAAAATGATCTGTCACAAATGCTGGGATGCTATTGATGTACAACTAGAGGTTGTAAGTGTACACCTAAATAATGTTTTATGTAGCTGTCAAATGAATCTATTGTAAAATAACTATAGAGTTATTAGTTGGCTAAACAAATCCAATTAGAATGCTTGTGGCAGTAAATACAGGTCTTTGCAACCAGTATTGCAGGGAAGCCTGTACTCAAGACTAAACTGTTGAGTGCTCAGTTATAATATTGAAATCCTTGTAACCATTAATGGATTATTTCAACTTTGAAGCTGAACCAATTCTTTATTTTTGTTCAGTTTTAAGTCACACTGACATATTCCAGCTTTACTAATGAAGGACAACCTCAGGTGCTCCTCTGTGCATTATTTAAGGCACAAAAGGACATCAAATAGAACCACCGACATTCCGTAAGCTAACTGGATAGCATGAAACAGTCAACTGGGTTAGAGTATTCCTTTACTTATTTTTTAGCTTTTGTCAATTTAACATCAATGTCTGTGTCACCCATTAGTTTATCATATTTATGCTGTTTTGCTGCCTTGCTGCCATCACATTTCAATTGACAAAAACTTTCTTAATAAACTTACATAACAAAACTCTCTTCATTATCGTTAACTTTACACAACATACATCCTATCTTTAAACCATATTCTAACAGATATATTTCACATCAAACTTACAATAATACGCAGACCTAGAGGTGGGACTCTTGTAACTTTCCTTATACAATATCACATTCATTGATCATGGCTTTTTGTCAATTTTGTTTCATTGGATTCAATAAATATATAACTATTATGCATTTTACTTATTCTAACCCCAAGCTCCAATTAATTCCCTGAACTAACATGATTATAACTGGTTGCCAGGCAACTAAATATCTAATCCAATCAAGGAAATTTCCATACATCATATGTGGTCTATCCCATCTGAAAATGTGTTAAGGAGCACAATTTATGATAAACCTGATTTTTACCAATATTTTATATTTATCTCTATGGTAACAATAGGTTCATATTACAGGGGTCATCTTGACACTATTCATTCCCTATATATCATCATTTATAACATAATCATTATCAGACTACACTTTTATTTTTGTAACATAAGTACTAGGTTGCATCAATATACTTCTGTGAAATTCTCTAAACAGGAAGTATTTTTATATATGTACTGGTCGGAGACCATCAACTGGACACTTTTGGAACATTTTTCCGTCCAGATTTCATAATTTTTAACCTAGAGACCAAAAAATTTGACACAGTTCAGCTAGGTTCTTCTCCTTACTAACAAACTAGTTTGTTTATTTCTGATTGTATTGACACTTATATATGAGCAGCACAAGGAGGGTATCAAAATTACCTATATTGTCCACACTACAGTACCATGTGTCCGGACAGATATGTACATGACGTGATTTAATTCAGATAAAAGCTTGGGTGTTTTGATTTTTGATTTTTAACATGATATCCAATATGTCAGCAACAAATGCTGAAGTTTTGGATATTCTATTATTCCGGACCAGGACTCTGCAAATGATTATAGCTGGTATATAAGGTCAGGCATTGCTTTCTTGACCCCCAATTTCAACGTCAACATTCTTGAAATAGACATTAAAATATTACTATTTACGGAGGTTGAAATAAATTTATTAACTTAATTTTAAAATAAACATGCACTTATTGTTGATAAAAAAGTGACTGACAACCACTGAACAAAGAAAATACTTAATTAAGCATTTTCGGGGCCGTCCGGGTTTGGTGGTTGTCCGGTTTTGGTGGTCCCCAACCAGTAATATCACAGTAAATGTACACTCAAGAAATTCTCCGGAATTTTATTGACATCCAGCCCAGTATTTTCACTTTTTATAAAGAAATTTCAAGTTCAACCTTTTTTTCTGCAAGTCATTTATCACTTTTCATAATCACTCTTATTTGATTCCTTAATTCTGTGTTTCAAAGAACCTATTTTATCTAGAATCATACATGATGTGGAAATGGGTCAATAATATCATTTTTATGTAATCATTGCAGTTGTAAGGTTTTTTTCTTTGAATTGCCTAAATTGTTAGAATTATGTTTTGACGATATCTAATAATCTAATGAATCTAATAATGGGCAATCAAACAACAAATAAAATTTGACCCAATACTTCTCTACGTTTGATAGAAGGGTTTATCAAAGGATACGGACTTGGGAACATTCGCTTCAGATCAACTTTCTCTTTGCAGTATGGACACGTCTGCTTCTTTCCCACAATGCACCAGCCTCGTATACAAAACTCGTGAAATCTAAAAACGTCTAGTTAAGGAAAACATAATTAATTATCACATAACAAACTAATTATTTAGGGAAACAGTTAGAAAGATTTCTCAACAAATGGCCAACATCACAATAAGCAATCTACATTCTCTAGACATTAAAGTGGCATTATGCTCATATTTTCATGGTCAAGTTGAGCTGAATTTACTTTATATTTCAAAAGATTGACTGTCAAAATGGTGATTGACCAATAGTTGATATTGGAAAATGTTTAGGGTAAAATTATAAATCTGCCTAAAATTTGAAAAGACTGCCCCACTCTTTTTATAAACTAAGCATTTTAGGTAAATTCTTATGGATATTTACAGAAATTTTGTGTGGATCTGTGAGTAATTCATTGTTTTTGCAAACTTAATTATGAAATTGAAAGGAATCATGGCAAAATGAAACCTTATTTTGACTTTCATTCATTCACTCACTATATGCCTTTGGATGGGCAAAATGTCACTTTAAAAAAAATATCACGTGTTGCAAACAATATACAACATATTGGCTCCACAAAAACAGAGGAAATAAATTCTTATATAACTTTGTTGCTTACTAGTAAGAAGTATAAGCTGAAATCTGTTTTGTAACATTTTGAAATTTTAACTGGTACCTAAACTGTATTGTGAAATTATAATTGGTAACAAAAGTATCATAATTAGTAATTTCTATTGGTATATTGTAATTGTATATATTATTTTGTATTAAAAGGATACACATGGTCACACTGTAATTTACAGGTTGTTTCTATTATTGCATCTTCATTATTTGTAACTAATATTTGATTTCCACATACTGCACAGATATTCGGATCTAACCTTTTCCCAGGCAAACCCGTTACTGTATAATACTGAAATATATTAAAAAACAAGATATCAATCAACTCTGTACTCATAAGTAAACATATAAATATAATAATATCATACTGCATTATTGCCAATCAAATAGCACTAAAATAGTAAATTTGAACATGTTATGATAAAACGCAAGTAACATGGAACTTATTTTGCTGTAAATAAGGTGTCATCTAACCAGCTGAGATCTATATGACCGTCTGACAGCACCTTGGTTATAGTTGTCTTTAAATAGCTTTATGTTTCCCCATATATCCTGCCAGCAACTTGTATAATATTATTTATCTAAATATCAACATTCTCAATTATTTCTAATCATTCAATTATCAAAAAATCCAGCATATATTAAAAGAAATTTCACGTAGTTTAGTTGAAATATATATATATGAAAGATCATACCCCTATATGAGCTGCCATGGTATCACTACAAACTTCTGCAAAATCCCTCGACACAACCCCAAAATAGAGGCCATAAAACATTATCAAAAGACCAAAATCCATAGAATACTGTGGTTTGATCAAGAATAACATGTTAACGCCCAGCATTGTTAACATTATGACCATGTATCCCAGAATTCCTGAGCCATAACTGATTTTGTAGATGAGCAGAAACCATTTATATACAAGCCTGGAAATAGAACAAATTTTTATTTTTATTTGTTGGATTTGTTAGTATACTAGTATTATACAAGATGTTAAAAATGTTTACCTGCATTCAATACCAGTACTATCCTGCTTGGCACTGGGCATTTATTATGTTTTTAAAGATTTCTCACTTCATCAGGAACTATTTTCACTTTTGATGACCCCCCCCCCCTCCCCCGAAAAAAACCCAAAAAACAAACATTTTCCTTGTAGTAATACATAACGTAAATAAGTGCCAATTCAACACATATTTTTATTTCTACATTATATGAAACCAACTATGAGACCAAATGACACCTAGGGGTACTTAATTTTCAGCTATGGTGACTATGACCTTCAAGCTGGCAACATAACCCTTTGTTATGCTATGTTATTAATCTGCGAGTGTCTCCAGGATTTTCTGAAATACTATCAAGAATGCAAATATTTGAATTAGATGCATTTTTTAAACACATAAACATACATAGACAGATATTGGATTACCAACAATAATTACTGTCTATCTTTAACATTGTATTCTTAAAACCCTTACTCTGGAATTCCTGACAGACTTGTGAATAAAAAAATGTTCGATATGTTAATACAACTGTAATACCTTGGTGTTCTTCCTTCTAAAGGTTTCCTTGTAGATTTGAACACAATATAGGCGGTAATGACTGAGAAAATAGCCCACACAACTATAAACCTTGTCCAACCAAACTTCAAACAAAATCCTACAGGAATTATCCACATTCCAATCAATGTGGCTCTCTGAAAAAAAAATGTAATAACAGCACACATAGCAGTGTTTTTCCTGTCTCTTTGTCAATGGGTCTGGTGCAATTTGAATTGTGAAAATTATCATTGTAATACCATTATTTGGAATACAGAGTAAAACCTAATGTATACTGTTAATATTTAGCTATTAAATAACTAAAAATGTGTTGGAATATACCTTAATTCATAATAACCACCTACACCTTAATTATTACATAAAGTCTCATAGTTCCATGTCTCTGTTTATATTCTTATGTTGTTTTGAAAATTGTGAATAACAAAAGGATATTGTTTTTAGGCTTTATGAATGGGGCCTTATTTTAGCCCAAAAACTGTAATTAACTGTTACTGTAAGACTGAAAAATGTAATCACAACAGTCAACACACTAGACTGATTCACAATGCTAACATGGGACCCACATCTCCAATGACCTATCAATTTCATGTGCTGAATACTTGACATACCATTAATGCAAAATGTACATGAAAATTATGTCTGACAATGATGTCTGACGTAAAAATAAAATGTAATTTTTAGCTTTTGTGATCCCTGAATGGTTTAAATGCTACAGCATAAATAGTCTCCATTGCATTACACTAAATCAAACTAAGAAACTTAACTCAAATTAATGGTTGCCTCTATGATTTTTCCTAAATATAGTTTTTTCCCCTAAAATTTTACCTGATAAGACCTGAAGTATCTCTGTTTCCACTGGACTAACAATATCTGTGCAACAACAAGAGTCGCTATTAGTATAAGGACCATCTCAGCATGCATAGCCTCATGGCCACGATGCTTCTCATGTAATCTTTGGTGCTCTATTCTGTAAATGAAGTATTAATTTAACAAATATCCTACAAGTATCAAATGCATGTAATCTTAATACCATAGTATAAATGATGTAAATTTACTAAGCCAAATATAAGCTTAAAATAAAAATAGCCTATAAGTGACAAATAAGTAAATTTCATGGTACATGTACATCTAAATAATTATAAAGCCTGAATCTATGAAGATATTGTGGTCACATAAAATACTGTGACCCTATTAAGACTTAAAACAACATTAAATGGCATGGATGGCATATATGTGCAAACCAGAACATTAGACAACCATTTCAACTTTAGATGATTGCTTATTTCAAACTTTTCTTCATTGCAATATAAGAGCTTTAGAAAAATAATAAAAGCCTTACTTCCATCTTTCTTTCTCTGACAACTTTGATAAATCTATGGTCTGAAACACAAAAAGTAGGAAAAAGTACTGAATCAATTTAATGTAATTAAATGAAAAGAAATAAGAAAAATATATCAAAAATTATATGCTGCTATTTGCATATATATATATAATAATGTACACATGCTGTCCCAACTTTATATATTGTTTTTTGAGGGAATTTTTAATTACATAGTGGGCTTTCCCTACAAATGTACATGTAGCTTGAACATATTGCAGTATCAACTGTGAAAACCGGACCCTGCCCAGACTTGACCAAACATTTTTTAGAAGATAACGGTTTTCATTGGTTTTATACAGAGTCATTCATTGATCATTACGATTTATTTCTACATGGACTTTATTTAAAATTTATATTTTTACAATTATAACAAGGACACTCATGAGCACAGCCGACAGGTATGAAAAGCATACACAGGTTAGCTTTAACCTGCTCTTTTGTTAATATTATATGTTGATTAGTCAGGCACAAAATGTTATAATTCTCAAATTTTTGCACGCGAACACTGATGAATTATCCAAAAATCAACGTCATCATAAATGATAAAAGGATGAATAAAACATGTGTTAAACATGTGGTCATGTACATCACGGACTTTGTCAATTTAAGTTGATGTGTGCATGTATCTCTTAACCTTATGTATGGTATTGAAAAATCTTTAAATTTCTATACTATCCATAAATACCACAAAATCCTAGACCTAAATCCTGAAGTTGGAATTAGGCAATTTAACTGGAGTATAGTTCAACTGTATTTGACTTACATGTGTGATATACAACTAATTTCAATTAACATTCATCAACCAGTTTTTTCACACTTTTGTAAAATTAAGCTGATACAACAGATTCTGTCTAAATTATCTTTATTAAATACTGTGCATGTAAGTTGCAACTTAATCCGAATTTATGCAGTATCCGAAAGTAGTTTATTTGAGACATTACCTTAAGCGATAATTTACGCTTCTACTCAGCGAAAAAACTGTTAAAATCCTATGCAACACCTTCAGCTTCTAAAAATATGCAAATATTACCTTGTTGCCAGCTAAATGGAGAGCAATATCGGCATGTTCAACGTGGTTGTTCATTTTCCAATTGATTTTTTTGACAACTACAACGATAATATCCGAAAATCCCGATCATGAAATTATTAACGAATTAGTAATCACAACGGAAACTGGTCATCATCGACAAGATTTCCAGCGATCTCAGCGCCCAAAGATCCATGGAAGTCTTTTACATATAAAACTTTTTCCAACTCATCAAATCATAATTACGTAAAAACAAGATTCAAAATTGTTTTATACTCATGATAAAAAAACATACTGTCATAAAATTCCTCCACGTCACTGTCAGTTTATATACATGTATTTGGGTAATGATTTGGTTCTTAAAATCATATGGCGCTTAATATATAGCTTGTATATGTATATTAATATAGCTTAATTGTATGTATACACATTATTTTACTGATTTGCGAAGACACACAACCTCTGGCCGTTAAAGTATGACTGCACACGATGGCAGGAATACATTGGAATAGGTATATGTGAAAGGTGCATTATAACATAAACCGCGGCGCAGGAGTGTAATAAAGCCATTTAATAAAAACGATATTACACTAGACGATATTACACTAGTGTAATAACAGTTTGACGTCACGTCATTTGCGCTATAAATATAGCGTTAAAGCGCGCTAATGTTAGCGTTACACTACAGGCGCGTCAAAGAAAAATGACTCTTGATAACAGTTTACCGTTCTTATTTTATATATGTGATAAATAGAATATTATATTCGTGTAGATTCAATACTAAATTTATTAAACTCGTTGAATAAAACAATATTATGCTCGCCAGAGGCTCGCATAATATGATTTTATTCAACTCGTTCAATAAATTTAGTATTAAACCTACACTCATTCAATATCCTCTATTTAAACCAAATTCAAGTGTAACTATTTTACATAATTTTTTGGTAATAGATTTTTTTATATTTTGTTCTGAAAAGGTACTTATATGTTAATACACGTACTTTAAAGTCCATGGTTTATATAAGGAGCTATTAATGTTTATAAATGTAATGATATAATGTTATGTAAAACCATTGTAGGCCTATTGTATTATAATGTCCTCCTTACGTACGTAACTTGATATACATATAGTCTCTTTCCAAAATTGTATTATTGTATTTATTTGTGTACTTGAATTTTGAAACTCTATCATAAAAATTATGTTATCTCTTATTTATTGACATTGTATATGTATCTGGGACATACGATAAGCTTATCGTATGTCCCAGTATGTATGTACATGTGTATTATTTTTCAATAAATTGGGTTCCACACTTGTTCTTGAAAGTGCCCATTACGGTCCGTAATCCTTAAGGCAATGTATTCATCGTAAACTTTTTCAACAATTTGTGTCTTTATTGACAATGTGACACGAATGAACTCGGCTCAGTCTGTCAATTTCACACCTTTGACTTATTATGAAGAAAAGCTCATTGGTTTTATGGCCCTGGACTATGCATAAAGAGCAATAATCGTTTCCTCGCTACTTCTCTGCAACTTCTGGCAAGAATTCAACAAAATTTTATGGGAACCATCAATACCAAGAGATGAGCATATTGTCGCCTTCTTTCGGTCCGACCCTTCAGCACAGAGTTATGGCCCTTGCTTAGTTATGCAGTGTGCATATAGAGCAATAATCGTTTCCGCGCTACTTCTCTGCAACTACAATGTATACTGGCAGGCATTCAATGAAACTTTATAGGAACCATCAAAACCAAGATGAGATGCACATATAATCACCTTGTTCCGGTCCGACCCTTCAAACACAGAGTTATGCCCCTTGATTAGTTATGTAGTATACATACAGAGCAATAATCGTTTCTGTGCTATTTCTCTGCAAGTACTGGCAGGAATTCAATGAAACTTTATGGGAACCATCAATACCAAGTGGAGATGCGCATATTGTTTGCCTTGTTTTCAGGTCAGACCCTTCAACACAGAGTTATGGCCATTGACTAGTAATGCTTTATGCATATAGAGCAAAAATCGTTTCCATGCTATTTCTCTGCAACTACTCGCAGGAATTCAACAAAACTTAATTGGAACCTTCAATACCAAGACGAGATGCGCATATCATAGCATTGATCCCGTCAGATCCTACAACACAGAGTTATGACCATTGATTAGTTATGCAGTATGCATATTGAGCAATAATCGTTTCCGCGCTATTTCTCTGCAACTACAGGCTGGAATTCAATGAAACTTTATGGAAACCATCAATTCTAAGAGGAGGTGGGCATATCCTCGTCTTGTTCCAGTCAGACCCTTCAACACAGATTTATGGCCCATGATTAGTTACATGTATGTAGAATGCATAAAGAGCAATTTTGCTATTGCTTTGCAACTGCTGTATTGATTTCAACAAAACTTTATGGAAACCATCAATACAAAAAGGCAATTGGATCTCATTTATTGGCATGTCCAGATAATACTTTTTAACAGGGTGTTATGGCCTTTTTATTATGTACAAAGAATATAACTGTTTATGTTATGATAAATATATAAAAAAAGCCTTATGTCTCCAATTGTTGTGTTAGTAATAACCAGTACTCAGCGGGGGATATAAATTCATCAAATTTGCTTGTTG